>NC_081559.1:24143063-24353955 GCF_022355385.1 Mustela nigripes | reverse complement strand
TGGGGGCTTAAGTGGGTAGGAGAAGAATAAATGAAACAAGGTGGGATTGGGAGGGAGACAAACCATAAGTGACTCTTAATCCCACAAAACAAACTGAGGGCTGCTGGGGGGAGGGGGTTCGGGAGAAGGGGGTGGGATTATGGACATTGGGGAGGGTATGTGCTTTGGTGAGTGCTGTGAAGTGTGTAAACCTGGTGATTCACAGACCTGTACCCCTGGGGATAAAAATATATGTTTATAAAAAATAAAATTAAAAAAAAAAAAAGAAGTAGACTCTACACCTAACATCAGGCTTGAACTCTCAACCATGAGATCAATAGTCACATGCTTCACTAACCAAGCCATCTAGGTATCCCTAGGATTTAACTTTTTAATCCCAAATTGAAGTTTGTATATACACAGTTTATTTGTGTCCCTTTCTATAACCCATTTGTCTACTGCCCCATTTTTTTCTACTATGTTTTTCTTTCTCACTGATTCATAAAGGGTTTTTATACATTAGGAACGTTCACCTCTTTAGACATTAAGGATTGTCACTTTTTCTACTATATGATACAAATAAGTACTTTTTCTGAGTGTCTTTCACTTTTCTTTTTTTTTTTCTTTTTTTAAATTTTTTTAAAAAGATTTTATTTATTTATGTGACAGAGAGAGATCACAAGTAGACAGAGAGGCAGGCAGAAAGAGAGAGGGAAGCAGGCTCTCCACTGAGCAGAGAGCCCGATGCGGGCCTCCATTCCAGGACCCTGAGATCATGACCTGAGCCGAAGGGAGCGGCTTAACCCACTGAGCCACCCAGGCGCCCTCTTTTTATTTTTTTATATCATTTGAAATATGTTTGTTTTAACTGTATATGGGTATATCTGCTACTTTTTAAATGTTTACCATATATATGTTTTGTTTTATTTTAGAATAACCAACCTGAGACCATATGAGTATTCACCTTTATTTTCTTCTAAATCTCTCAGGACTATTATATTTAGGTCTTTACTCCATTTATAATTCTTTTGGTGAATGGCATATAGTAGGAGTTCATCACTACTATCACCATGATCATTGCTGCCATAGAGGGACAGACAAATATCCCCAAATCATTTGCTGAATAATTCTTCCTTTTTCCAATTATCTGTAATGCTTAGGAGGTATTTTTTAGGGTCCCATGTATATGCTCATTTCTATTCAAACAGGTTTATATAATGTTCTAATTAGGTCCGAGAAAACGTTTTTTGGATATATTAAAACAGAGATAATACCCTATGCAGCCCAAATCATATTACCAAGTATTCAAAATTGTCATGTGGATTTGAAAATATAATATTTCATGCATAGCTAAATTTTTTTTTTATATTGACTAGAGATATGACCCTTCTGCATCTCTCTTCCTTGCCTTCTAACCCTATCCTGGAGTTTCAACTGATACAAGTCATACTTGCTCAAGCTGATCAACAGGTCAAGAAAATTGAAGACATGAGTATTGATTTCAGATGGTGATCTGTTCAACATCTGGTATTTCTCACAAACTTTAAACTCTATTTTTCTTGACAAGGAGGCCAAGTGCAAGAGTGTGGTCGGTAAAGATCAGGTGACAAACAAATTTTTTAAGAATTTCTTTGTGGTTATCATATTAAAAATTAATACATGCGCTTAATGAAGAATACAAGGTGAAAGTGCTGACATTTCTAAGCAAAGCCAAGACCTCATTGCCTTGGACATTAGTACCAGTAACTAACATATTGTGGGCATTAACCATAGCAATACCTAAAACCAAAAGTAAAAATTTACTACTATTGTAGGTTAGCTGCAAAGACATAGCCCTTTATATGAAGCATAATATACTTTTCAATGTGTTAAAGAGAAGGAGAGAAGAGCAGGCCATCTCCCACAGCTTATTTCTTTTCTTTTTTTTTTTTTTTTAAAGATTTTATTTATTTATTTGTAAGAGAGAGAGAGTGAGAGCGAGCACAGGCAGACAGAGTGGAAGGCAGAGTCAGAGGGAGAAGCAGGCTCCCTGCAGAGCAAGGAGCCCGCTATGGGACTCGATCCCAGGACGCTGGGATCATGACCTGAGCCGAAGGCAGCTGCTTAACCAACTGAGCCACCCAGGCGTCCCACCCACAGCTTATTTCATGAGGCTATATTGTCTGTGCAGTTTTCTCAGATGATGATTATTATTATTTTTAAAGATTTTGTTTATTTATTTGACAGAGAGAGATCACAAGTAGGCAGAGAGGCAGGCAGAGAGAGAGGAGGAAGCAGGCTCCCTGCAGAGCAGAGAGCCCGATGCGGGGCTCGATCTTAGGACCTTGGGATCATGACCTGAGCCAAAGGCAGATGCTTAACTGACTGAGCCAACCAGGCATCCCAATAGGATCCATTTCTTAATGAGCAAAAATTAAAACTTGGAATCAGAAATCATGGTATATCTTTACTGAATACATAACCAAGTAGAGTAAACTATCAGTTTTGTGGTGTAAGAGGTAATAGGACGGGAAGAGGAAGAGGACAGACAGGAAGGAGTGTTGAAGAAAATAACAATAAACCTTCCACTGCTTTGGTAAGTGCCACATAAAATAATCTAGTCAGGAATTGTTAAAGAACAAGCATCTGAACTGGGTGGACCCTATTTGAGAATTAGACTCTGAATTCTAGTGTAGGCAAAAATAGGCAAAGCATACCCCTTACAAAGTGGTAATCTGAAGGTAATATTTTGGCCTGTGGGTTTGTCATCCTACACAATAGATCCAAGAAACAGGACGACTCACCCATTTAGGCAGGCTGAATGTTATAGAAGTTAATGGGGATCACTGAAAGGAAAGTCATCTTTTTCTGATGGGCTCTGAAGCAATTAGGTATTTTAAACAGTGGGCTAAGGGACAGAGATACTTCAGTGTTAAAGAACAAGGACTAATAAAACAGGTCTAATTTTTAAATGTCAGAGGCTGAGGTCCAATGCCCCACAATGCATAGGTACACAGAGTAATGATATAAGTCCTTCAAGTAAAATCGAGTTCTCACTGGAGGTTAAGTGTTTCCAGCAGCTCTAGTGAAACTACCACCGTAAGACTCTCACATTCTATTATATTGGAATCAACTTTCTGAGGCTGAGACTAAACCCTTTGGCGATGCTTTTTCTGACTTCAATCTTATTTTCTGGGATTCATTTTTTAGATCAGTCTCCCAATGTTTCCTTAAAAAATGTAGCATGTATAGATTTATTTAGCACATTTTGATGTACTAAAATTATTTGTAGGGATAACAAGTTACTATGTAACTATAGATTTTATATCTTCAAATAAAATAAAAATGTCTTCAAGTGAGATATTCTTCTAAAATTATATATATATATATATTACTGTAAGCCAAATTGATGTGCACCTAATACTTCTGTACTAACTATATAGTTTAAAGAAATATTTCTAGAAATAAAAATATACTTAAAATATGAAATTTATAATATAAAGATGAAAAGATATCATTATACCTGTCAATAACTTAAGATTTTTAACCCTCACATTAATAAAAACAACTCAGCATCCAAAGTAATACATTATCCACTTATATTTATAAAAGAACTCTTTGAGATATAACGTAACTAGAAATTAAATAAAACACAGCACTAAAAATAATCACTAAAAATAATATTGGGATTTAACTTGAAATTAGATATCACCCAATTATATTCATCATGATTTAATTATCCTTTTCAACAAAAATATATCTCTCATATATAGGGAAATAAAGGTCTTTTTCACTTACTTTGAATAAATCATCTTTGTTAGCAACATAAAAGAGAATAATTTAAATTGCTATATCTAAAATCCTCAATTTTGAATTTCTATGCTGACTTCACTTGGTGGGAAATTAAAAAATAAATAATAAAACTTTAGGAATATTTTAAGTACCAAAAGAGATGGTAATTCCCTTAAGGCTATTTCTTGGAATCATATTCTTTAGTAGCTTAGCAGATAGAAGAAGAAAAAAGTCTGTGATGTCTTCTGTGATGGTAGCAATAGAAAAGAAAGTATTTCCTGGAGTACCACCTGGGTGGCTCATTCAGTTAAATGTCTGGCTTCAGCTCTGGTCATGATCTCAGGGTCCTCAGATTAAGTATTGCATCAGACTCCCTACTCAGTGGGGATTCTGATTTCCCCTTTACCCTTCCTCCCTGCTTGTGATTTCTTCTCTGAAATAAATAAATAATATCTTTTTTTTTTTCTTTTGAAGTTTCTGCACAGCAAAGGAAACGGTCAACAAAACAAAGAGTCAACCCACAGAAGAAGATATTTGTAAATGACACTAATGACAAAGAACTAATACCAAAAATCTATAAAGAACTTCTCAAACTCAACACCCAAAAAACAAATAATGAAGTAAAAAATGGGCAGAAGACAAGAACAGACACTTCTCAAAAGAAGACATACTAAGTGGCTAACAAACATATGAAAGAATGTTCATCATCATTAGCCATCAGAAATTCAAATCAAAACTACATTGAGATACTAACTGACAGCAGTTAGAATGGCTAAAATTGACAAGGCAAGAAATAACAAGTGTTGGAGAGGTTGTGGAGAAAGGGGAATCCTCTTACATGGTGATCGGAATGCAAGTGGGTGCAGCCACTTTGGAAAACAGTGCGGAGATTCCTCAAAAAATTAAAATCAGAGTTACTCTATGACCCTTCAATTGCACTACTGGGTACTTACCCCAAAGATACAAATGTAGTGAGAAGGGCCACACACACCCCAATGTTCACAGCAGCAATGTCCACAATAATCAAACTGTGGAGAGAGCTGAGATGCTCTTTCAACAGATGAGAGTATAAAGATGTGGTCCATATATACAATGGAATATTACTCAGCCATCAGAAAGGATGAATTGTGAACACCTAACTTTTGCATCAACACGGATGAGACCGGAGGAGATCATACTGAATGAAATAAGTCAAGTGGAGAATATCAATTATCGTATGGTTTCATTTATTGTGGAACATAAGGAATAGCATGGAGGACATTAGGAGAAGGAAGGGGAAAATGAGGGGGGAGGGAATTGGAAGGGGAGATGAACCACAAGAGACTATGGACTCAGGGAAACAAACTGAGGGTTTTCGAGGGGAGGAGAGTGGGGGGATGGGTAGCCCAGTGATGGGTATTAAGGAGAGCACATACTGCATGGAACACTGGATGTTATATGCAAACAATGAATCATAGAATACTACATCAAAAACTAATGATGTACTGAATAGTGAATAACATAACATAATCAAAAGAAAGAAAGAAAGAACGAGAGAAAGAGAGAAAGAAAGAAAGAAAGAGAAAGAAAACAAAGTACTTTTCTATTTGAGTATGTTTGGATATTAATACTTTGAATGTATTTGTGTATCCTAGGTGCTATTCTGTCCCTTGGTTCTTAAAAACAGATAAAACTCAAACAAAACTTTCATGTTTTGAAGAAAGAACAATGTTTTTCTTAAAATTAGTTCAAATTTCCACTGGTATATATGGTTTCAGGATCACCTCTTTCTCCTATTCCCTGTCTTGACAGAATTCCTGTTTCAGTCTTTCAAAGTTCCTTTAACTCTGCTCTGATTGTTGAACATAGTGAGAATTTATCCACTCTCCATGATTTTTACTAAACACTCATCTGAGGTTTTTTTAGATATTAACACATCTTACCTTATTAAAGGTTTTTATATTCTAAAACACAGGCAAATTTAAATTAAATATTAATCATTTATGTTCTTAAAAGTCATCAGCAACCACGTTCCATTGTTCAACCAGCTTTTTAGCCATATCATCTTTCCTTAGATCATTTTGTCTTAAATCTGCATCTAAACATATCATAAAGCAATTGTCAGGTTAATATCTTTTGGTGGTAAGAAATTTTTAAATATTAAATTATTTTTATTAAGTGACTGCTTTTATTAGTATAAATGACTTCTTCTAATGTGTTGTAAGAAATTTAAGATATTTTAGCATTACAGTTCAAGCAACAGTATACTCATAATTTACTTAACCCTAAAGTTTATTGTTAGAAAATATCAGATGGCCTACTCTAGAATTTTTAATGGTATTGTATCATTAAAATGCAGCCTACCACACATTTTAAAGAACATAGAGAAGTGACCTAACTTGCATATATCCTAAGTAGCAAGCTAGATAACAGTATGGGAAAAAAAAAATGCTTCTAAAGAACATAAAAGGTTTGTTGTTTTTAGGAGTTTGAACATTCTCTTTATGCTGTTGCCTTTTCTTTCCAATGGACCTCTACACAAATTCTAAACCACTCTTATGTATATCTTGCCACATACTATGACCTAATGGGTTCTGAATTCATTCATAAAAAAGCATATGAAGATGCAGGCGTCTCTCATGTACTTAATACATAGAGGACTGACTAATAGAGGTAAAACATATCATAAAAATTATACCATAATTTTTCCATTAAAAGTAAGAAAAAATGTTTTATTGGAGCATTTTACTTAGCAGTGAGCTTTTCAAGAATGAATTAAAAGTGTTGCCTAGGGAACAGATATATCAGAATCTCTGTTCAGATTTTCCTAATATGCTGATGCCCAAGCAACAATCTGTGAAGTAACAACTTATTGTACTTAATTGTGGCCTATAAGCAAATTTGGCTCCATCTTTTTAAAAAAATATATTTCTAATTATTTAAAAAATATTTTATTTGTTTATTTTGGAAACAGAGAGAGAGAGAGAGAGAGAGCAAACAGGAGGAGGCACAGAAAGAGTAAGGGGAGGAACAGAGGGAGAGGGACAGGGAAATTCCATGCTGAGTGAGGCTGACACAGGGCTCAATTTCAAGACCCTGGGATCATGACCTGAGCCAAAACAAAGAGTCTGATGCTCAACTGACTGAGCTACCCAGGAGCCCCAAGATATTCTTAATTATCACCCACAAAAGTGTGATCTTGTAATATTGATAAGATTCTTTTCCATAGACTTTTTTTCTAGTCTCTGGGTAAAGACAAAAGCTAGATTGATCCAATGGATCACCTGTTAATTGTCAGGAAGAAACAAGTATCTTTAGGGTTACTATGTGTTTCAGACAATGTCTTATATTATAACTATTATTTGATTCAAGTAGTTTGAACTTGATTTATTTTCTTAACTCTCAACTAATGGGTACAGAATGGTGATGATAGTTAATTATACTGTATTGTATATTTAGAAGTTGCTAAGAGAACTTAAAAGTTCTTATGACAAGAAAACAAAATATAACTATGTATGTCTATAGGTATTAATTAGACTTACAGTGATCACGTGCAATATATACGAATGAAGATGTTGTATAACTGAAACTAATGTAATGTTATATGTCAATGATATTTCAACTTTTTTTTTTTTAAAGATTTTTTAAATTTTTTTTTATTTATTTGACAGAACACAAGTAGGCAGAGAGGCAGGCAGAGAGAGAGGAGGAAGCAGGCTCCCTGCTGAGCAGAGAGCCCGATGCGGGGCTCGATCCCAGGACCCTGAGATCATGACCTGAGCCGAAGGCAGCGGCTTAACCCACTGAGCCACCCAGGCGCCCCGATATTTCAACTTTTAAACAAAAGCCAATGAGAGAGGTTTCTGAGAAGATGCTGGAGTAAGACGTATCAGAAATCTGTCTCTCCTCCTAGACAACTGCTGCAAAGGGAGAATCTGTCTGATACAACTTTTTTGGAAGGCTTGCAACTTCCAGAGGAAGGCTTACATGGTAAATTAAAATTAATTTTAGTCCATTTTAGCAATTAGACCAGCAGTAGCTATCGATCCCCTACTTTCCAGCCCCATGAAAATCAGTCATGCATGTGTTGCTAGAGCAGCTCGTACACAGCTTGAAAAAAGCCAGGGAAGGCATATATTGGGGATCTGTGTTTTGGTAGCTGATTGCTGCATCTGATCACAAAAGTACAGATACAGAAGCATCTAGTCATTATTGCAAATCCTCCCTCCCCAGGTGAAGGGACTTCAGGGGATTTAAACAGTTGGTGTTTATTCCCCTTTGGTCTTTTTTTTTTCTTTTTCTTTTTTTTGGTCCCCTTTTTGGAAGCAAACATTAAAGAGTAGGACATTTAAAAGTAACAGAATATAATAGGGAAATCGGAAAGTTACCGTGCATGACCAGGGAAAGACACAAGCCCCCCAAATACCTGGGAATATCTTAAGTTTACACCTCAGGTTGATCCTTGGTATGGAAAAATACTACAACAATCAAAAGAAACAAAATAAAATAAAAACAAAACAGCAATTTTTGGGGAAGGGGAAAATCTGATTTCTAGGATTACCACATTGTTAGATTCAAATACATTTTCACCAAAAATGTGACAAGGCATTCAGTGATGGATGGCCTCTTCAAAGTTGTGGGGGAGCACCCAGAAATTATCACTGAGAAAGACAAGAAGGTAGATCTATGTCTAGTACATTCTTTACATGATCAAAGAAATAAAGGGAGACATGAAGAAAGTGAATGATGTATGTACAAAAGGGAAATATCAATTAAAAAATATATATATGCCTAACACTATATATATAAATTAACTCAAAATGGATGAAATAGCAGTGCCTGGGTTGCTAAGTCATTAAGCATCTGCCTTTGGCTCAGGTCATGATCCCAGGGTCCTGGGATTAAGTTCTGCTTTGGGCTCTTTGCTTGGTAGGTAGCCTGCTTCTCGCTCTTCCTCTGCATTTTGCTCCTTCTACTATGTTTGCTCTCTGTCAAATAAGTAAATAAAACCTAAATTAAAAAAAAAGATGAGGACGCCTGGGTGGCTCAGTGGGTTAAGCCGCTGCCTTCGGCTCAGGTCATGATCTCAGGGTCCTGGGATCGAGTCCCACATCAGGCTCTCTGCTCAGCAGGAAGCCTGCTTCCTCCTCTCTCTCTCTGCCTGCCTCTCTGCCTACTTGTGATCTCTGTCTGTCAAATAAATAAAATATTTAAAAAAAAAAAGATGAAATACCCAAATGTAAGAGCTAAAATCATAAAGTTCTTAGAAGAAAACATGGGCAAAAACCTCATAACATTAGATTTGACAATTATTTCTTAGATATGACACCAAAGGCATAGGGAACAAAAGCAAAAATAAATAAATTGGACCTCAATTTTAAAATAAAAAAAACGCCAAACTTCTGTACATCAAAGGACATTATTACAAAAGTGAAAAAGCAAACTAAAGAATGGTGGAAAACATTTGTAAATCATTAATGTGTTAAAAGATTAATATACAGTATATATGGAGAACTTCCAACACTCAGCAACAACAACAAAAATAAACCCAATTCAAACTGGGCAAAATACTTGAATAGATATTTCTCCAGAGAACATATAAAAATGACAAATAAACATACAAAAATGCTCAGCATTACTAATCAAGAGGGATATATTAATGATAACATGAATGAGATACCACCTCACATTCATTTTGATGACTACTAATTTTCCAAAGAATGGAAATATTGGTGAGGATATGGAGAAAGTGGACCCCTTGTTCACTGTTTGTGGGCATGCAAAATGATACAGCTACTGTAGAAAACAGTATGGTAGTTTTCCAAAAAATTACAAATAGAATTACCATATGATGCAGCAATTCTACTTCTGAGTGTAGACCCAAAATAACTGAAAGTAGAGTCTTAAGAAGATGTATGTACCTCCATGTTTATAGCAGCATCATTCACAGTATCTAAGATGTGGAAGTAATCCAAGTGTTCATAGACAGATGAATGGATAGGCAAAATATTGTATACACATACAATGGAATATTATTCAGTCTTAAAAATAAGATACAAAAGAAAATCTAGCATATGCTACAGTCTAATGAACCTAAAGGACATTATGCTAAGCAAAATATACCAATAACAAAAAAGACAAATACTGCAGGATTCAACTTATATGAGATATCCAAAGTAGTCATAGTCATGGAAAAAGAAATGCAGTTTCTAAGGGGGGGCAGAGAGAAAAGGGGAGTTATTGTCTATTGAGAATAGAGTTTCAATTTTGCAACATGAAAAAAGTTTGGGAGTTGGATGGTGGTAATGCACAATAGTATGAGTGCTCTTAATATCACTAAACTATACACTTAAATATGATTAAAATGGTAAATTGTGTTATGCATATTTTACTACTGTAAATATTAAAAAAAATGCTAATGGACTAGGATAGAAAGGGATAGGAATTTGGAGTCATATAATATTGATTATGGATTCATGCTCTATATTTGTTTTAGAAATCTTAGAATTCATCTTTTCTCAAAACTCTGAAAAATTTTATATTTCTATAAGGTTATATTTTATAAATTTATATTTTATAAGATCTTTCAAAGAATTATAAAGAAATATATAAATAACTCTTTCAATTTAATTTTATCTCACTTATGATTTAAAGTAAAACAGTATAAAATATTCCATATTTTAAAAAATTTTGAGTTGATTTGTACTTTTTTTTTTAAAGATTTTATTTATTTATTTGACAGACGGAGATCACAAGTAGGCAGAGAGGCAGAAACAGGCTCCCCGCTGAGCAGAGAGCCTGATGCAGGGCTCGATCCCAGGACCCTGGGATCATGGCCTGAGCCAAAGGCAGAGGCTTTAGCCTACTGAGCCATCCAGGGGCCCCTTGATTTGTACTTTTAAGAACTTTTAGTTAGCATGTTATTCTATGTTTTCACTTGTTTAGTTTGTTTGTCTTCTACATTTTAAATAAATAATAGAGGTCTATTCTACTGCCAAATTAGAAATGAAGTGGAAGTAAGTTATTTATTATATTACACATGACATACACATGGAGTCACAGAATATGAAAATCTTGGTTATTTCTAACCAGTAGCCAGGTAGAACTCAATGGTAAATGTGGCCCAAATATTACCTTTTACTGACAAAAGCATGATAATATTCATTTAATTATAAATATATATGAAATATACAATTTCTCTGTATATAATCTCTTTAAATCATGATCTTCAATATTTTCATAAACATTGTATCAATTAGTGGGTTGAATCAACAGAAAAAAAATATACAGATGACTTTCACATAAACTATTATTACCATACATTGCTGTCACAGGAATGTCAATAAAAAGCACTGAAGTATAAAAAATAGAAGTAGAGCTCTAAAGATATAGAACTCTGAATTTTGTGAACTAAACTATACTGAGTACCTAGAAAAATTTTATTAATATTGACAATGATATTATCTTTTTTAGTTAAAAATGTAGGATATTTGGTATTATTCACTATGGGGATTTGCTATGTAGCCCATACATATTATAAAATATTTCCAAAAAGAATGATGTTTCATTTTATTTTTTAAAAGATTTTATTTATTTATTTGACACAGAGAGAGAGATTGCAAGTAGGCAGAAGGCAGGCAGAGAGAGAGGGGGAAGCAGGCTCCCCACTCAGCAGAGAGCCCTATGCGGGGCTCAATCTCAAGACCCTGAGATCATGACCTAGCTGAAGGCAGATGCTTAACCCACTGAGCCACTCACGTACTCCATGATGTTTCATTTTAAATTGAACTTTATTGATTCACAAATTCTATAATTTCTAAACAGAGATAACAGTATTTTAAAATAATAGTAATGTAAAATATGAATATAAATTCAGTAAGGATTTTTCCCATTTATCTGTCTATATTAATCGCATATTCAGATTTATTCATTGATTTCTATGTTATGATTGAATAATGATCAATTTAAATATGGTGTGTCGGAATGCTAAATAATATGAAGCCAAGTTTTGACCTACACGAGTTTTATTACATTTATTTGTGCTCAGAAATTCAGTAGAATGTTGTCAGGTTAATTGCCCTAACTTTGTCTGAGTAATGTTCCAAAGCTTCCTATTGACAGGTATACCTGTCTTCTGTTAACTATATATCCCAGGGCCATTTAATCCTTTAACTATTATTAATTATGTCTGTTAGATTTATAAATTATCATAGAAAGATAATATCACATAGTTTCCCTCAACTTAGATTTCTCATCATTTATCCTTATAACCATATACTCCAGGCATTTTTCAATCTAATATGAAGGAAAAAAATTGTAGTCTCTGTAGTTTTGATAGATTGTGGTGTGCTATATGATTCACTACATTATACTACCTCTTAGCTCTCCCCAGCACTATTTTTAGATCAAGCCTAAACCAGCATTCTGGTTTTGATACTTACATATTAAATCCAATTAAATTAAGGAATTTAACTAATTTGAATATGGTGCATTTTGGTTTTATTTAATTCCTAATAATGTGAGAGACATATACACTGGATTTATGTTTTCCTCCTTCTACTCCGAACTATTTCTATATAGTTTGCAACTATTTTCTTCATTTTACATGGCTTCTAATTTGGAATTAGTAGAATATTTTGAGGGTAAGTGATGTTTTACCATTCTACAATTCTGAATTAGGCAATGATATTTGTTTCTATTCTGCATTTCTTTGACTATTAAATAATCACCACTATCTTAAGGTAGTTTTAAAGTAGTTTTCCTTTTTATCCTATTTGTTAAGTGGTGGCTAAACCATCATGAAATTCCTCAAGATATAGAAGAAACATGGCAGAAGTGTTCATCTATAGATGAATGGATAAAAATAATGTGGTATATATATAGATAGACATCTATCTATCTATCTATCTATCATCTATCTATCTATAGATATGCAATGGAATATTACTAGGCCATAAAAAGGAATGAGAGCTCACCATTTGTTACAACATGGAAAGACCTAGAGGAAATTATGCTCGAAGAAATAAATCAGAAAGAGAAAGACAAATACCATGCGATTTCACTAATATGAGAAACAAAAGAAACAACAAAAAAAAAGAGACCCATGAATAAAAAGAACAAACTGCTAGTTGCCAAAGGGGAGGGAGTGGAGGAATGGGCAGAATAGGTGAAGGGGAGTGGGAGATACGGGCTTCCAGTTATGGAATGGATAAGTCATAAGGCTGAAAGGTACAGTATAGGGTATGTAGTCAGAGCTATTATAATAACTTTGCAAGGTGATAGATGGTAGTTACACTGTGGTAAGCATAGCATAACATACGGTGTAGTCCAGTCACTAAGTTGTATACCTGAAACTAATGTAACATTGTATGTCAACTATACTGCAATTAAAAAAAAAAAAAAAAAAAAGATGTCAAATCCTTTCATGTTTAAGTTCGGACGCTAAAGATCATAAGACGCCAAGGTCTCAGGAGGAGAAAAGAGTGGAAGCTCAAGGGGCAAAGGCGAAAACTGCAATAACATGTTCATTTTTGTCTTTTCTGATCGTTTCTTCCCTCTGTTCTATATTTCCACCTTCCCTGAGCATAGAGAATGCTGGTGGTTATGACATACAACGTGGGGTTCAATATAGGAAAATAGTTCTCCTCTATGGCACATCACATCATTTAGTCACTGGGACAAGTCAGATGTCTAGGGGTTAAGTCACTTTACTTACTCACTGCAGCCCCCCTACCCCCCCATCTACAATCCATCACCATGTTCTGTCAATTTTAACTCCAAAGTTTGTTCATATGTACTGTACTGTTACTTCTCTTCACCTCCATTGTCTCCTTTGTAGTCTGATGTTGACCTTCACAGTAGCCCACTCCACTCCCAACTCCCTAGAGAGATCTTAACACTTCCCCCCTGCTTGAAAACCATCAGGCCTTCATTTGAACTTGGAATAAAAAGCCTAACTTTTTAATGTGGAAGCTGTTGATAGTTCTCTATCTCCCTGCGTTAGCACCCATCACTGGTCAGTCTAAAATGCTCACGCTTCATTTCTGACTCTTTCTAAAATTTGTGAAGTATTTTCTGCCCTCAGGGCCTTCCTACAAGTAACTCATTGTTACCGTTTCACCTGGCTGACTCTTCCTCACATTTTATGTCTTAACTTAAAGGTTAGTTCTCAGGAACCCATCCCTAGAGTTTCTGCCAACTATTCTCTTCCATTCTCTGTTCTTCTATTTCATGGCATCTGAAATGTGTTGTGATTATTTTTCTATTTATTTGCATCATGTCTGCCTGCCAAGTCACACTATAAGCTTTAAGTTTTATGAGGGGTAAGACATTCACCACTGAATTCCCATTCCCACTGTCTAGTATAGTAGCTATCACATGCAGATGCTATGTAAATAAGTATGTATCGACTCAAAGATATATACATATATTCCAGTCCTAGTAGTAAACAAGCAGAATTTTCCCCCTTTATCAAATGGATCCAGGAGAAGTGCTTCCTAAATTATGAAGGAAAAAAAAAAAATCTCCTTCCTAAAAAAAAAAAAAGCATACAGCTTAGGAGAGCTAATACTGTAAGGGCCTACTTAGCCAGAGTAGCTCCATTGGGTTAAAGAGTCATTTTGTTGTTTATGCAACAAGAACTGACCCTGCCTACCCTACCCCGCTCAGCTCAGGGAGCTTACCTAGAAGCAAGTCCCAGAAACCAGTCCCAGGTAACAAAGACCAAATACAAGGGCGGGTCAGGTCAGGTGGAGATAACAGCCGGAAGGCAGGGATGAGTCGGGTCAGGTGGACATATCCAATCAGTGGGGCGTGCATAGTAGATAGGCTAGTTCAAATGTCTACTATGGGGTAGATTGTGATTCAACTGGTCACTTATGTGTGACCTAGCATGACTGTGCAGCTTTCTTTGTGTGTTATAATCTCATAAGTCACCTGTGGGTGGCCAGGCCTAACCACATGGCCTTTGCCCTTAAAAGCTAGTCTGTAAGGCAGAGAGGGGTCACCTCTTTGTAAGAGACGGCCCCAGCCAGTCAGTTTGATTCTCGATGCTTGAAGCAAAATAAAGGTTTGCTTGACCTTCGCGTTGTATCAGTCTCACTCCATTGATCACGGACCCATTATTGGGGAACCTAAGAATACATGTATCTGAAATTCAGTATTGTGACTTTGCAGAGGTCCAAAACATTCTGGGTCATTCTTCACATGTAAAATGAGAATATTTATTTGACCAGCAAATCCTATCGTGTAGATCCAAAGTGATAATGTGCATATATATCTTGTTCTACTAAAATATACACAAAGTTGGAGAAGTATTGCTCTGCAGTTATTAGAGGTCAATTTGAAAATGTATAGTTTGTGGGTGTCCTTCTTTTTTCTCATTTTCTTCCTTCTAATTTACCTGCAGTTTCAGGTACCAGATATCCAAAGTTTCTGTAACAGTTTGTAAAGTAAAAGTATAGTATCTCTGAGTGACGATGAGTAGGGGAGTTAGTAAACACTTAATTGGCAAGATTTATTCATATGTGGATTAGTGCAGGCACTTCCTTACTATGATCCAGGTAGATGGATTTGCCTGTAGCTTATTTTGGAGAGCCAAAGCATTACTTTTTTTTTTCTTTTAATTAAGATTTTATTTGTTTACTTGACAGAGATCACAAGTAGACAGGCAGGCAGAGAGAGAGAGAGAGAGAGAGGGAAGCAAGCTCCCCACCAAGCAGAGAACCCAATGCGGGGCTGGATCGGAGGACTCCAAGACCATGACCTGAGCAGAACGCAGAGGCTCAACCCATTGAGCCACCCAGTCGCCCCCAAAGCGTTTTCTCTTTAGACAAGTCTGAACTTTCATATATCACCATCTAGTGGTGACGAGCAGAAAAAGCTAAAACCCCATGAAGGTCTCTCATCTATTCATGCCTATAGATTATATAATAACACACGACTTTAGAATGTGACAGCGACTGTCTTAAATATCTGTACAAGTTGTGTTTGTCATTTGATGATAATATCTGAGTACTATATAGAGAGTAACATTCTTTATCTAGAATACCAACTAATTTTGCTGATGCAATGGTGCATTTCAATGGTGCCTTTTTAAAATTCCCCTCAGTGGTGTAGAACTTTGTCATTTAAAATAAAAAGATAAAACTAAATGTTCTGATTTTTTGCATAGAGGTGACACCCAGTGTTAGGATTGATTTTTTTTTTTTTTTTTTTTTTTTTTTTTGTAGCAGAGATCATATTTGCATGAATGCGGCCATATGTTTGTACTTGATCTACTTGTTGTTTTCCAAAGCAAGTGTTTGAGGTCTTGAAATGGGGAATAATAAATTAATATGTACAATATATAAAAAAGGAGCCACGCTTCCTCTCATCAGCAACCTTTGCACATATTTTCACAATATCCACAGGTAGATATTATGACTGCAATTGCAGAGATGATGAACTGAATTCAGAAGAGTTAAGTAACTATCCAAGGTTACACAGCAAATAAATCATACAGATCTATTACTGCCAGAGGACTTTACTTTTTTAACCGAGCCACTCTGCCTGAAACCTTGGCAGTAGCAACTTTGAGCTCTACCAAATGAACCAAATTAACTTTCTGTCACACACACAACACACACACACACACACAGAGTCTCTCTCTCTCTCTCTCTCTCTCTCTCTCTCATACACACACACACACTTATGCAAGACCTTACTTTGGATTGAGTTTAAAAAATAGTTAATGAAAGCTCTGAACATTTTAATTACACAAATGTATTCGACTGGCTTGGCAGCTACAGTAGAAGCTGTTCTGGCTTCTGCCAGGGCTCCTTTCTCTAATCAGTGAAAAACCCATCCCCCAGCTGCTAGGAGTATTGGCTGCTGATTGTTGATAGGTCCACTTTTCCTAAACAAAAACAAAAACAAAACAAAACAAAACAAAATTTTCTGCTAGAAGTCATCTTGCCTGGAAGTATCTGGGAAATTATGGTTCGCCTTCTATCCCCACATGGCCCCTATAGCCAATAACTGACTGAAATGGGGGCCCAAAGCTTTGTGCCTTTGCCTCAAGACTAAACATTGCCCTGGTGTCAGTCATGCTCCAGAGCTCCCCATGACGCAGGTTGATGCCAGACTTAAGTTGAAACCTCACTGCTGCGTGGCTCCTGCTTTCCTCACTCCGTTACAGGTTCTCCTAAGTGCATTCTCCTGCCTTAGAATCCCTGTCTCAAGGGGTCAAGGTCTTCCTTTAAAGGAATCTGATGTAAAACAGAAGTTTCTTGCAGTTTCACTACTTATTTTTGGAAAGACATTATGGGAACAAGGCAACAATCTTATACGGGTACAATGTGGCAAACAGAGTATCTTGCTTACATATGAGTCTTGTTAAAGAGAAGAAATATTACATGAAAAAACCTTAAATATTCCAACTAGCACAAAATACTAAAACTGCCTCTTTGGAAAAGTAAAAGATATAAAGGTTCATATAATGCCATTAAGTGCAATAAATAGAACAAACTATAGTAAATGACAAAGAGAGAAGAAAATGGCTTTTGGTGGGATATATTACAAAAGGAGTAGCTAACTGTGGTTAAATAAACTGCAAACAAAATAGTATTTTCTCCTTGATTTTTTTGCCCCTGGGGATGGCAGGACCAATCTTTAATAGAAGAAACAAATCTTAGTTTCTTTTTAAGAAATAGAAAATAGAGTGCTTTACCACATTGTAGAATTACTCAGTAGCAAATGTAACATTATTCATTAATTATTTCACACAGGCATTATTTTCTTAGAACATCTGGAAAAAAGAAACATTAAAGCAGTGAAGGAGAAAATGACTACTTTTTTCTACATCAATCTTTCGTAAGTCTTCCTTAACATTTTGTAAATTTATCACCAACACGAACGCTGTCACTGGGAAGGTAGAACTGCCTGGTTTCTTGGAGCCCTCTATTTTTGGTCCAAATTTTCAAAATCCCTGCTTGGTAAAGAATCATAGATTTCCATGCCTTCACAGACTTTCAACCTGTGTGGTGAATGCTTCAACATAGTTTCTCTTAAAGTACTCTTTATTTTCTTTCTTGTCATTTATTTCTTCAGTCTTGTTTTTTTCAAGTCAAATCCAAGGATTCACTCAGACTACTTGAATAGGAATCTATTAGAACTGAAGCCCAGGAATTTGGACATTAAAAGTAATTAAGGGGGCACCTTGGTGGCTCAGTTAGTTGAGCATCTGCTTTCAGCTCAGGTCAAGATCCAAGACTGCTGCCCTGCTTCTCCTTCTCCCACTCCCCTTGCATGTGTGCTCTCTGTCTCTCTTGTCAAATAAATAAATAAAATCTTTAAAAAAAAGAAAAGCACTTTAAGCCCTTAAAGTTACACAGTGTTATGGTAATTATATCTCAATGAAGCTGAGGGGCCTTTTAAACAACGGTTTTCAAAATCAGTGCACATGCACCCTTGGAGTCACACAGAAGTCCCAGTGGGTTCATGGGCACACAGCTATATGATAATCATTTTCTAGAATCCCAGCCTCTACGCAGATCTCTCCTTAAAATTGGCTAACACTATTCTGAATCGCAGCATCCTAGCTTTTCCTTTCCAACTTCCCTTTTCTCAATTATCTTGCTCTTTCGTTGCTAAAAGAGAAGTATATTCCTTGTCTGGGCGCAACCAAGAAAGACATGTCAAACCAAGGAACAGTTAGAAAATGCACAGCTCCTATGCAAGAGTCTTACCAGGAAAACAAAGAGCTTTGGCAAGAGACAGTGAAGGTAGCTATGCCTTTTTCCAAAGTCACCAAACGAACCTAAATCTCAGGGCAAGGTGCAAGGCTTCTTCTAGATGATTTCTATCCTTTCTGTATCTATCATCTTTTATCCTACTCTTTTATCATATTATCTTCCTATCTAGAGTTCAGAAGAGATAACCCACCTTTAGAATGGACAGTGATATTTTTATTTGAATTAATAATGAAGTAAGACTGATTTGACTTATTGGTTTGATAATACAGACTGGGCTCTTACCATTTACCATAAATTAAATAAGTTAAGCCTGCATCTATAAGCTTTTGGCAAAAATATATTTATAGCACAAATATAATACACAGCATGTTGGTGAAAACACTCTTTGTGAGGGCTTAATTTTATGAAGCAAATTTAGATATCAACTTTGTGGAAGAGTGTATATTATTTTTCAAAATTTTGGAGCATATATGAAGGAAAAAAGAGGTGATGCATGGTACTCTAAAACTTTCAAATTATTTCTTCTAGATAAATTCCAAAGCAAACAATACAGTCTGGCAAATGAGGAAGAGAGGAAGGTCCCACTCAAATTCCTTTTAAATTTTTCTTATCTACCTCTGAGCTCAACGGGAGTACCAAAAACAAGTGTCTGTACTGAGCCAGACACAGAGGAAAGTTCTGGAGGAAACTCCATAAACACAGTAGTATGAGTGTTCAGATAAACTACATTTATCTAGGGCGCCTGGGTGGCTCAGTGGGTTAAAGCCTCTGCCTTCAGCTCAGGTCATGATCTCAGGGTCCTGGGATCGAGCCCCACATTGGGCTCTCTGCTCAGCGAGGAGCCTGCTTCCTCTTCTCTCTCTCTCTCTGCCTACTTTTGATCTCTGTCTGTCAAATAAATAAATAATCTTTAAAAAAAATTTTTAAAATAAACACAAAAAACCTACATTTATCTATATACATGAATCAAGGTGGAGGAAAATAATGTAATAGAAGAAAACAGAATTTCAAGGTAAGGTGGTCATTTTGAAGATAAATTCACTTAATTAAAATTCTTAATCATTCTATTATTTCCAACTAAAAATCTGAATTTTGAAAATTCTAAGTTGTATTTACTACTTTTTAAAGGAGATTGTTGGCAGTTCAAAAGATAAACTATGTTAGTTCAGTTTTTGATAGCACACACATCTACTACAAGTAGTCACCATAAATTAATTTATATGTGAAGAAGTTAACTGTGTAAGAAGTTGATTTTTTAAAAGAACCTCTTAAAAATCTTTCTTTCCTGAAGTATTTTAATCACTCTATCAAAATACCATAGAGAAAAATATTTTAAAAACTATTTGTGAATTTAACACACAAAAAATCATAGTTAGCATTTGCTGTTTTTGTGATCATCTCCTAGGATTACATTTCAATATATTCCAAAAATTCCCTAATTCAAGTCCTTATTTTAAAACGTGCAAAATGCACAGGTAGCGCATATAGGATTTTATTCAAAGACAAGGAACACTATTGACATGACTGGCCTTTAAAATGGTTATCAAATAATTCTCAACAACAATACCTGCAGCATGAGAATCATGAATGTTCTAGAAAAGACAATGATAACCTTAACTGACGTGAAAAATAAGATATATTCAGGGTTTAATGGCTTTTGTGAATTTTTTAAAATGTGAACTTCATGTTTTCTAAAAAATCCCTTCTAGTCTTCTGTTCTAATAGCTACCTCTCCATTATTATTCCACGTTAGTTCCATTTGCTGATTTGATGAGTAAAAGCCTAGTGTCCAGATGCAAATTCTGCTTTCTAATGTTAATCTAAGAAGCAGAATAGCTGTGAGTCTGTCATTCTCCAACTAAAAGCTTGAAGGAGTCATGGGACATTTTTGTGAGGAGTACTGTACAAATCTAAGCAATACAGGATAATTATAGGAATTGTTGGTTCTGAAAGTTAAAATTCATATGACTAAAAGAGAAAAAAAAACAAAACATGTAAAGATTTGAGCTCTTTCCTGGTCAAGTGATGTCACTAAGTATGAAATACTATTCATTTTCTCCTAAATCACACTCAGACTTTGAAAACCTGTTCTAAATGAAGCAGAGTGAGATGAGGAATCCCACATTTGGGTCAATGAATGATTACCATGGAATTGGTCGATGACTCTGATAGAAGTAAAAGGCAAGTTACAAGGATGGATGGGTTATTTAAGAAGTGGGGGGTTAATTGTATTAACACATTTTCGCATTTGGACAATGTTGACTAATGGGAGGTCAACATTCCTAAAATTAGTATTCAGGACCATAGCAGATAAATATAAGGCTAAGGAGAAACTTAGAAATAAAGCTATCTTGCCTCTGAAGACTGAACAATTATATTTGCAAAAAGTTTGCATTTTTATGAATATGAAGAAATACTCCTCATGGATTAGCTTCCAAAGAATGTTTAGTTTTTGAAATAAATATATATATATATACATATATATATATGTATATATATATATATATATATGAAATCCTGATATCTAGTTTAAGGTGCTCTTTTCATTCAAGATATATGAATTTCAATTATTTTATGATTTACAGAATCAAAGATAATTAAAATAGCTGTATCTGGACTTAATTTTCAGATTTTGCATTATGGCTGTGCCTAAACAAAGACCAAGTATAGGGAACACATACTCTGTTATACAGTGCTTGGCACACAGTACACACTTTATAAACATGTGTTGAATGACTGAATACACAATGTCTTTGAGAGACTGTGTGGGACAAGAATAAGTCTCCCTATAGATCCTCATTATACTTTCAAATATACTTAATGGCATGTCTAGTCAATGGTTTATTGGCAGTGCCTCTCAAATTTCAATTGCAGATTTCCATTCTCCAGCTTTAGTGAACCAATTTCACATTGTCAAGTCAGAGACTGAGCTGTGTGAGAGGAAGATATTTTGGAAGAAGTGGAGACACAAAAGAAAGGGGTGGTCTGGGCAGAGGTGGTGGGGCAGAAATTCTGGCCTATTCAGTTTCTCTTGTAGGCTTCTTAGGGTTCTAGATGGAGTCACTGGAATACAGCCTCAGCTTTCAAAGTCCTATGTTCTAAAGTTCTCACCAGTTTGAAAATCTTGAAAATAGAGAAAAAATGTGCTTCAATAACAAGAGAGAGGAGGTGGGGAGGAAAGAAATAGTTCATAGTATGACTTTGTCCTTTGTACAAAAGGACAACATTCTCCTCATTTTTTTTTCCTCATTGTATTTTTTCCCCCTCTGTGCAGCAGGAAAATGGGGAAATTTAAGAGATATAAAATTACACGAGTAATATGAGAGAAATAGACAGCTAAGAATTGATTAGGTAGATTTTTCTTAACCTGAGGTTCTTTCCATTGTTTATTATGGTAGACATTGCTTACATGACAGTTCCCAACTTTGTCCTTCCTTGCTACTTTCTGCTAGAGAGGATGGAAGGGACTCCTTCCTAGTTTCCTTTAAATCCAGGGGAGGCACACTGTTCCTATCTGGCCAATGAGATATAGATTTATACTGCTGACAATGTCTGGAAAAGCTCTTGTTTTCTGATAAAATAGACAAATATTTGTTGAATGAATAATGATGGATGGATAGATGAGTGCTTAGGTTTTATAATCAGAACAAATGGTAAAATTGGGTTGCCAAGTTTTTATTTTCCCATTCTGGAGTGGGAAATAGGTAAGTTACAACATAAGTTATCAATCTGTACCCCTCCCCTGATAAAATAGTTTGGTCAGGGTCAAAAAATAATTGCAAAGTATTTAAAACAAGAGAAGTTTCTTATGGATTAGGACAGAAATATATAGGAATTTGTGTGTATCTGTCGGGGTGTATATTAATGCATGCTTACTTATTTAAGGTATAACTATTTTAGAGGCCTATGTAGTGTCCCATCATAGCAATTTCTGAGAGAGTAAACTTGGAAGAATTGCCATCAAAGATATTTTCATATTGAACATATTTCTCTGTTGAGCTCTTTCCCATCCCATAAAGGACACTCCATTTTGATCATTCTCAGTATACTAAGTCAACTTAGCATTCATTTCTTCCATCCTTCCCTTTTCTTCCAGGAGGCACATATGTTCTGGAGAACTTACATAATGTTATTGCAACGGGAGGGAGAGGAAGCTGTATGGTTCTTGGCCACAGTTTTTCCTCCATGGTAACATCTCCTGATTCATCTGAAAATCATTTAATTCTTTGGCCATTTAATTTGTATGTCTGGTAAATCAATCATCATCTCTCCCTGTTGGTCTCAATCCCTAGTAAACTGTCTTTCTTTCTTATGACCCAGCCCTCCCCAGTTTGTAGATTCTTCATTTAGCTTGGAGGAGAGAAAAAAACCCCAAATGATTAAATTCTCACAAATCTCTCTTTCTTATACTTGGACCACAGATGTACTCTTGAAAGGTATGATGTTTTATACTGTGGCTTCACCAGGGGCAAAATGATTCTGCCTTGTGGCAGAAAAGTTGAGAACAGTTCTAGTGTAGAAGACAATGTGGTAGCGTGAAGGTAGCATACTTGCCAATGCCATTTCATGATTTACCCAGTAAAGTTTGTTAAAAGAACCAATCATTTAACTTTTAGTTTATATTCATTAGTTTATTAGTGCAATTTCTACTTTTTTTGGAACATTGACTATTTTATTTCATGTGTGGTATAGTGCTAAATAGAATGTTGAAGAAGACAGACAAGGACTCTGCCTTAATAGAACTTACATTGTAGTTGCGGAGAGAGACTGTAAATTAAGTAAATAGAAAAGCAAAATAATTACAGAATGTGAAAATTAATATGAAGGGATATTGGGGTAAAGTAATGAAGGGATAAAGGGGTAGAATCATGTTGTGTATGTGTTTCAGAACTGCTGTTAATATAGTGGTCAGGTCCCTCGGTTCTCTGATTCCCATTTAACTATCTGCTCCATTCAGCCTTTTGCCTCTTAGTCCTGGACTACATAGGCACATTTTGTCCGGTCTTCACTACCTCAGTACTCCTTTATCCTATCAGTTTCCCACTCTGTATAAGTACCGCGCGCTAACCGATTGCGCCACTGGAGCTCCAGTTTCCCACTCTGTAGAAACTTCTCAAACCACTCCAGTTCCCGTGCAGCTCTTTGGAATAAAATAATATACGTGCTCTTTATATATTCATTTAATTTTTATTGATGTTATAAATGTCTTTAGTTCTATCATCACATCTCATTCATCTTTCCATAAACTCCTCTGCCTAGACAGGAATTAATTCAGGGACCTTTAATACAGTTATCTCTCTTTGTGCCACTATGTTTTCTTCTTTTTCTTATTTTGCTGCAAATTACTATTTTCATTTCTAAACGCAAAGTACTTCCACCTAGTAACTAAGAAATAAGCCTCTCCACAATAACCATAAGTTATCAGGTGCTTATTATGTGGCAGAAACTGTACTTACTAATTTACATAAATGTCTCGTTTTATCCATATAATATTCTTATGACAGAGGCAGACCCAAGCCCAGAAAGGTTGTTTTCTTCAAATGTCTGTACATGCTGGATTACAGTGGAAGTGCTTAGAAAGCAGTGCTGCCTTGAGACTGAGCACTTTTTGAGGCATTTTTCAGCCTCTGCATAAGTCATATTTTTTGTGCAAATCTACTTTGTCAATCAGCTATACATTTTAATTTTTTGATGTTAATAAGAATATCTAATTTTTGATGTCAATAAGCAATGTGATCCTAAAATGTCCAGCTGCCATTTTTTTATATGCATGGCAATATTCTAAATGCAAAAGCAAAAACCAAATTTATAAAAAGACTTGTAATCATTATTTCTATTTTATCATTAAATTACTAAATTTTACTGAAGGCTTTCTATTAGAATTAAAATTCATTTTGCAGATGCCTCTCTCCCTAGGAACTTCACAACTAAAAAGCAAAAATTTGAAAGCTTTAGGTTTTCAGTGATAAAAGTGATTTGTTGAATTATATGGCAATAATTACCCTTATAAATCCGACTATGAGACCAGTCAGCCATGTGCTGCCCTTTAAAAGAAACCAAAACTGCTGACAGATGTCTGCAAGCGATCAGGCAATAAGATTTTTATCAAATTATGCCCTTTTGTTTTTGGCTCTGAAACTGGTTACAGCGTCACTCTTCAGAAATGTGTGAGAGTAATATTCAACCAATAGCTGGCTTTATAATGTACTGCGCCTCTTCCTGAGAACACTGTGGGGTGAAAAAGAAATGCTTACTTTTTTTTTTTTTTTTCTGTTATGTAAGGCAAAGGAAATGAGTCCAAACATTAATCTGTTAAGGGTCAGCCCAGCTATTACAATTATGTTTACAGTAAACTAGTGAAGATTAGCCATTACATAGAGCCTTGGTGGTTTTTAATATCAGATACTTATGATCAAATTTTGTTTGAACAGTACACCAGAAATCATGTTTTATCACCTAGATAAAAGAAATATAGAGAGATGTTTACCGTGTGTAAATATAAAGAACAAAGTGTCATAATGTTAGCATATTTATTTTTATGGCTGGCAAACTGCGCTGGTACGTCCATTCTTTATTACTGGTCCACGACGAGATAAGTAAAGAAATTGAAAGTAAGCATTTAAGAACTGGTTCTTTCTCAGTCTCTTGCTACTGACTTTCAGACTGGAGAGACATCAACCCCCCTAATTCTCAGTCCTTCAATCTGAACTAGAATTATACCATTAGCTATCCTGCTGATCCAACTCACCCTGCTGATCTAGGGACTTGTCAGCCTCCATAAGCAAATTCCTTATAATAAATTTATCTTTATATGTTAAAAAAAGAAGAAAAGAAAGAAAAGAGAGAGAGAATTTGTGCTATAAATAAGCGTAGTAAATACCACACTTAGATTAGATGTGGGCTATATTGGGATAACGTGGCAGCTTTTATGTCAAAACCCTCAAATGTCTTAAGAGATGTACTTTTCGTGAGGCTTAAACTTCAGCCACTTGTTATTGTTTCTTTATAATCTCAGATGGGGCATTCTATTCAGGAAAGGTCAATGGAACCTTTGGGCGTCATAAAAGTACCTTTAGGGAAAGAATGAGAAAACCTTATTTCTTAGAGTACAAAAAAAAAGTTAGGCAGTGAGAGCAGATATCACAAGCACTGAGAACATGGATGAAGGAACTCTAAACAACTAGAATGGCTTTCTGAGCTGAACTGAGTGGGGAAGAGAGAGTTGAGCTATTCCCTCCATCCTTCTCTCTGCCTCCCTTTCAGCAAGGGTTTGCTGTGCAACAGGGGTCAAGTCAATCAAGTACAGGCAGAAGTCTGTTAGGTTTTTTTTCTGGGAGAGCCTCTGTTTTCCTTCCCAAAGGGAAAGAAGCTGCTCATGCCTCTCCTTTGCCCTCTATTCCAGACTTAAACAAGTCTAGAACTGTAGCAACTGCCTTTCTTCTAAGAGAGAAGAGCCCAGGGACTTGTAGAGCTGAATGCCCTGAGATCATTGAGCCTCTACACCAACACCTATAACTGTTTGCTTGTTATAGAACAAAAATCTCTCCTATTTGTTTACACTTCTCTTCACCAAATATTCTACTATTTGTCCCTGAGTGAATTCCCTTCTGATCCCAAGGTACAGTAATCTCAAGAAGAAAATTTAGGTAACATTTAGAGACAGAAATGGATCCACTTACGGTTAAGCCTAAGCTCAGGCAGTCACAAAATATAGAGTGTATGCTTGGATTTTCAAACCGAGAGAAGCAGGCAGCAGTGTGATGGAACATTGAGAAGTGTAAGGATATGTATTTAAAAGAGGAAAAAGAGTAAAACTGAAGATTGCCACCAATCTGTTATACTAGCAAAATATCCAAAAGTTGGAGTCATTTATTCCTACAGCAAGTATTTGAATATTTACTATACGCCAGATACTTAATGGCTATGATCTCTTGTAGAGTTCTTGATAGTTTAGGATATAAGAAATTTATAATTGATGGTCACAGTAATAAAATTACTTAATTTTTAAAGTGATATTATATTATTTTTTTTCAAAAATTTTGTGTAGAAGTTTGGAAGGAATCTGGACAATGGATCCAGTATTTATGCCCATGGTCTTGGAATCTCATAAAGAGATCAGTTCCTTAAAATGGCTAAAATGCAAAGCAAGTATGAAAATCTCAGAATCCATGAAAGAAGCACTTGATTCAGCCTTAGTTTGATATGCTACATTGATACCTATATAACTTATAAATCCGTATCCTTACAGCTTATGCAATTATGCAGCAGCTGTGAAAAGATTAAAGGTAAAAAGCAAAAACTACTAGCCTTTTGATTCAAGGGTTTATAGTATTTTCAACTTTATCATGAGATACGAATACCAAAGAAACATGTCTGTCATCTTGTAGCACTTACAATTGAACAGAAGAAAGAATTGAAAGAAATGCTTATTATTTTTTAATCTTGCTTGTATAACACAAACATTATTCTATCTTAAATAGTCTGTTAATTATTCACATCTATTTTAGATTGTACTCTCTAAAAAGGCGAACACCATAATTGGATGCCCAACTTCCTCCCAGAAACACTGATATATTTACTTTTAAAACGAGGAAACCGATTATCCGTAGTCTCAGAAATATGAGTAAGAAAGTGAGTAAATTTTTGATAACTACAGAGTTATTATTTAGTATAAAATATATCTAGAATCTTCAGTGCTATTCCCCTCCCTTCTTTTGCTTATTTTTTTCATCTCCAGCAAAATGTATAAAGGAGAAAGAGATAAAATGTCAGTTCATTTCATTCCCTGATCAATCTAGTATAAAATATATAGAAGATTAAAGACCATGAAAGTTATTAGATAACATAGGGTTTTAAATCATTGTTACATTTCCTGTTCTCAGTGAGTTTGTGTGTGTGTAAGGGGTATGTGTGTGTCGATGGTGGGTGGAATTCAGTAACATGTAGTTATGGTTTTAGGGGCAATCTGAAAATATACTTCAAGTCACTGCGATGCAAGAGGCATGGAAGTTAGAGAAGTTTTTAGTCATAAACTTGACTAGATCAGAATCATCTTTCAGGCATTTCCTGTTGTTTATATTTTAATGCAATATTTAAACCCATCTGCTTGATTGTTGGATACTTGCCTGGACTAGAATATACAACTTTACATCTTGTGAAAGTGACAGTGGCAGAGGCTTACAAGAGGTTTTTTGTTTGTTTGTTTGTTTGTTTTTAATGAAATTTAAAACTAGATGTGTGGGAAAAAGAAATAAAAGTGGAGGAAGGAAACATGAAGTATGTGGAACTAGAACCAGGCTCTAGCAATTATTGTGCCCTTTATAAAGAGTGTCATGGAGCACTATGCTTCTCCATTCTGCCTCCTCCCTGTGTTCATATAGCAGGATTGGTAGTCATCAGAGTGAGGAAATGAGCAAAGAGATGGCTTATAAAACAGGAAGCTATGTTAAAACCTCCCTGCGCATCACCTTGACAGAGAAAAGCATGTTATATTTTCTACCATGCCAGATCAGAGGCCTCTATTTTATACCACTACCTTTAGCCAAGAGGTATGATCTCCCTTCTCTCTATTCATGATATCATGTTCAATTGACGTGCTTGTCAGGTTGGTACTACGGAGAGAGCTGTGATAGAAGTCACAAATTTAAAATAAATCATATTTTTCTCATTTTAGATATTCCTTTTTTACCTCTACTCACATTTATTGCTTTTCCTCTCTTTTCCCCTTTTCTCTTTTCCTATATTCTATTGCTAGTTTAAATGCCTTTCAAACAATACTTAGATCACTTTTTATAAAATTATTTCTAAACTTAGTTGAAAAGCAAACTAATGTTAAGAAAATAAAATTAGCCAGTAACTATCCAATTACTTTTAGATAGTACAGAATACTTGTATTTTTAATAAAACTGATAACTAAAGCAATCAAGGATGGCTTGAACTGAGAGGGAACACAAATTTTTTAATGAAATTCATTCAAATCCCAAAATGGATTCAGGAAGGTTTATCTTCAGTTTAGACTAGGTGAAACTCAAAGGTCACAGTACATTTCACAAAATTAGAACTTACACACCCTGACTGAATTATGAATTATTCCAGAAAAGTTCTTTAGGTATAAGAAAGATACCAGTGAGAACCCGTGTTGTGAACATCATGCACAATCTGTACCTTCCTACAGCAACATGTGGATGGTTGGCCCAACTCTGAGTATCCAGATATTCTTGCCCTTGCTTTTATGATTATTCTTCATTACTATGGTGCATGCTGGTTTCTAAGTGCTGCCTGGTTCTTAGTGCATTAACTTGTCATTAGAGAAAGACTGAATGCTGACTTCATAGAAAGAGTTTGTTGATAATTAAATTGGAAGAACATTATAATCTATTTATAGCTTATTGAAACTCATCTTGGGCATACATGACCCCTGAATTCTATTCCAGGGATTATAACAGGAGTACATACTAATTCTGGGTTCTGGGTAATTTTTATGGTCATCTGCCCTTTTACACTGATCAGGTATTACTTGTTAATCCCCTGCAGATCACTGTGGTATCATATGAGAAAAGAGGTTTAAGACAAAAAAATCCCATTCTCTTCTGGACGAATCTAAAAACACAGTGACGATGGCAAAGAATTATAAGACTTAGAAGAAATGTCAGGACTGCTTCATTTTTCCCTCAGTATGTGTATAAACATGCAAACTTGAGCACAGACTGCTGGGTAAATTCCTAATGTCCCACTGAATTATTCCCCAATGGTAGACAAGGTAGGTACCCTAGTCTCTGGTATCTTTAAAATATGCATCCTCCTATTTGGTAAAACTGAAAGTAGTTTGTTGTGAAATAGGGTGTGGTTTGGAGGATGTAGAACATTATGTGCATTATGTGTGTAGCTTTATATTCTTCTGTAGTATTTACCCAGGAGGATTTCTCTAAAATTGACTCTATCTCAATCAGACTCTTTCTGAATAAATGCTAACCCAGTGTGGCCTGTCAATATCTAACCTATTCCAACGCCAATTATGTACTTTTCTGAAAAATAATAACAAATACAAACAAATTCTAGGCACCTGAAACCACTTCTTTTCTTAAAATTTCAAATTAAGTTGAAATTGAAATATTCCAGTTTAATGTGGTTGACAATTACCAGTTTGGTTACAGATGCTGATAAACCCAGAGTCACATGTATTTGTGAGCATTTTGTAATAGTTACAGTCCATGAGAGGGCTTCCTGTAGTCATAAATATACCCAAGCATAATTTATATATATATAAAAATTTATATTTATATAAATTTATAATATACCCATTCTCTGATTGATGGCATTGTCTATTAGATTAATTTTATTTTACCTCTTAAATTATATAGAGCCATCTTTGTTGGTTATATAACAAACAACTCAGTTTAGAGGGCACAGAAAGAAGTCAAGACAAGAGAAGCCATTTTATGGAGAACGGTGTTTTCATATCATGGAGCAGTTCTTTGTGGAAGAAGAATTTCTCCTCTGGGAAAAGAGGTGGCTACAAACAGATGGTCTTTGCTAAGTAAAATTGACAGGTCTACAGGTAATGAGTTGCTTCTATAAAAGAGGCAGTTTTTCCACTGGGGTTTCAGCACTATGGGGCCTAATTATTCCTGACATATTGCCCATTTCATATGCTCACAATATTATGACCAAATAGGAAAAATAATTATACAAACTGTTAGCAGAAAACTCAATGGAAACAATGCAGGCTATAAAAACATTACCAGAGAATGAATTCTTTTTGAACACAGGTCCATCTGTTCTTTCTAATTTTGCAAGTGGCGAAGGCCAAGTACTATTACAACAAATTTCTAGGGATGAGATAATTTTTTTTTCCTCGTACCTTTAATTTCAGTTTTGCTAAAGTTTACTTTCTAGAAGTAAACAAGTGATTGGAGCTTAGAATATTTTTCATTATTCAGATTCTATGGCTGTACTGTAATGTCTTGTCCAAGAAATATATATTACTTGTTTTTTTTTTTTTTAAGATTTTTAAATTCATTTATTTGACAGAAAGAGAGATCACAAGTGGGCAGAGAGGCAGGCAGAGAGAGAGGGGGAAGCAGGCTCCCTGCTGAGCAGAGAGCCCAATGCGGGGCTCAATCCCAGGACCCTGGGATCATGACCTGAGCCGAAGGCAGAGGCTTTAACCCACTGAGCCACCCAGGCACCCCTATATTACTTGTTTTGATGAAAGCTTAGAAAGATCGGCATATAGGTCATCTTAGTTTTTAAATAAATGTTCATTAATCAAATGAACACTTTATAAGCATTCCACATATGACAGACATAGAGGTCCTTTTATTTAAATATTACATATAATAAATGTTTTTCAAGAAGAAAGACTTTTGGAAGAATATATTTCCAAATAATCTCTTGTTCATAAAAATCATCAGAATATTTGTGTAGGAGTGTCTAACTTCAGATATTAGTTATTAGAAGCTAGAAATACTACTTTAATATTAAAAAAAAAACCTGTGTTATAAAACAAACTTAGTTGCTTGTACACATGTGATGTATCTGTAAGATATTTTTTGCTAAGAGATTTTCACACATGGCTCATATGAATCAGCCTCCTGGCTTTATAGGCATTTAAAAGCAATGTGGATTTAAGGATCACCTTGAAATTAATTTTGGTTTTTATTCAACGTTACTCATTCAAATAATTTCTTAATTTTATTTCTGGTTAGCAAGTCCTAGCTCTGGGATAAACACACACATCCAGATGTTCCTTCAGCACAAGAGTGCTGAACCAGGGCCATATTACTTTTTGTTCAACCACCTGTGATTAGCATCTGTTTCCAATTTTATATAAGCAGTTTTTCTACATTGATTACCATTACTTTCATTATTTTACAAGCTATATAATGTAGCAACCACAAGACTCTTACCTCCCAATTTTCTAGATTAGTTTATTATAAAAATACACCAGTGTTTGCAGGAATCTAGTATCTTCTGTCTAAAGAAAGATAATTCAGTCAAACAAGAAGTTTTTATTCTGAAAATAGCCTCATTAGATCTAATTATATTACAATGAATAAATTTTTTTAATTTAAATTTTTTTAAATAAGATAATTATGGATGATAAAAATTAACTATGACTATTATAGGAAATTTAGAAAAGATAACCACCTATATTTCCCCTCAGTTTCTTCTGAATGTTTGTATATGCCAAAATATATACTTAATACTTAAATATATATACTTAAGAATATATGTTATACATTTACTTTATATATATACATAGTGATATGTATATATATTTTACAAAATTGAAAGACACATATATATCTTCTGCTTTTTTTACTTAAAATTCATCTTGAATATTTCTGTATTATTAGGAATTATTATTAAGTCAGCAGATATTTCTGTTTATAGGAAGGAGCTTATGGTTTTGTGAATTATTGTGAAACTGCATTGTTTCTAGCCGATGTATCAATACTCAATAAACCACAATACTAATATTTAGTCATACTACAAAAACACCAGCACAAACTGGAAAGCAAATATAATAATTCTGTAAGCAGCATTCTTTTTTTAACAGAAGACCTCCTTTGGCATAAGTCTTACTGGGTGCCCAATGATCCAGCCTTCTGAGGTACACAAACTTCTATTTCTCTTTAGAGCTGGCTGGCTAAGTGAGGAACTCTGAAGTTGAAGGATTAATGTCTTCATGCTTCAGATTTTGCAATCAAGATGATAAACTTTATAATCTAATTGTATGTAAGCTTGATTATTATATGCAAATGTTTTGTGCCACAGTTAGTCTAGAATTCTCTCTGCTTTAGTCACGTCTATTTCAGCATAAAATTAACCACAAAGTGGTTCCATAAACATTTATTGTGCACCTAGAATAAGTCAGGGGATGTCAGAGATGTGGAACGCAAGGGTGTGAAAGTATCCCTTTCTCCAGGAATTCAATCCTGCAAGGGAGAATAAATAAATAAATAAATAAATAAATAACGCTAATGCAATCTGTACAAAGTGCAAGAACACAGATGAAGAAATTTATTCTGCCTGAGGGTTGAAGTTGAGGAGTATAAGTGAGTGAGTGATATTAGAAAAAATGTGCTATGTGAGTAGAACACTAAAGAATGAATAAGGGTTTTCCAGGCAGAAAACGGGAAGGCAGGAATCCAGAGGGGAAAGACGTGGAGTCCAGAGAGTGTCTGCAATCTAAAGAAATAGCTGTAGAACAGTAGTTCCCATCAAGGATTTTAAAGAAGGGGTAGAAGATCAGCCTTTTAATAGACATTTCTAGGCTTGGCGGTGGATGTGCAGTTATTTCTCAAACCAAAATAGCACTTAATGAGACTCCATATGTTAAGAAAAAATATTTAAGGAAAATTCAAGGATATTGAGCTCAGGCAATGGTGGGGATGATGATCCTTTCTATAGGGAGTAAGATAGTTCAATAGGACAATAGCTTCATAGCCTTTGACAAGATTGTTCTAGTTTTTATATAAATGTAATAAACTAATATACTCAGAGTTGCCATTAACAGAGTCTCATTCCAAACATTAATCTTGAAATGAGACCTTAATTAATTTTCTAATAATTGTCCCATATTTATGAGCATTCCTGGAATGAGGGTTTAGCTCTAATTATTGAGAAATAAAAGATATTCGACAAATAGAAATTTAAAGAAACCAATAAGCTAGCATTCTAACTCCAGTGATCTACTAATAATGTCTAGAGAAACCACTTTAACTTTAAAGAAAAAAATTCTTTTTGGTAAAGAACTCTTGGGAAAAAAAATGTATAAACACACACACATACACACACAGTAAATCCAACTAGAGTCTCATGGGAGAGTTGCCAGCCTGGGAAGCTTTTAAAAAAATGGACCATTACTATACTTCTATTGTTATATCAGACACTTGAAGAAAGAGTGAGAGGAAGATTGTCTTATTGAGCTCCCAACTGTACATTCTTTGGACTCAAAGGAAAAGTAAAAGAATCTTTTTGTTAGCTTACCTTTTAAAAATCTACGAAATTATAGGGTTATTTCCTTTCTTTGTGCATAGACAGAGCAGCAATTTGCTGAAATAAACTTTTGAAAGACAACTTAGTGGCCTATTTGGAGAATTACAACTACAGGGTAGAGTGAACTGATTAGAGGGATATATTAAGATCTGCTTGAAGGATTCTTTCATTGTAATTTTTAGTCTCCACAAGTCTATCCTGTAATTCTCAAACCTTGTCTTCATTTTTAGAGATAACTATCTATAGCAATTCTAACCCTAGTAATACTCTATTTTTTTTTAATGAACAACTTTCTATCCTATAGAGTATCTTAACATTTATTCACTTAGATATTATTCATTTGGATTTATTTCATCCCATAGTTCTTTGGTGAGAGTGGGGTTAAATGTTATATTTGAGTACACTGCCATAAAAAAATCCTTTAATAAGCCTATGTATAATCTGGAGTAACCCTAGAAGTGCAGGTTAAAATATGTATTTCTTAGTGGAATACAAATGATTATATTCGAGTATCTCTTTGGCAAATTGTAGCTTTATTTACAAATAGTAATGAATATATTAACTCTCATTGCTATAACTTCCATTAGTTTCCATTGGTTGAAACCCAAGAATCCCTACACCCAAGCACCCTTGCCTCGCCTGACCAAAAAATGTCCTCACCGGCACATTTATTTATTTATTTTTAAAGATTTTATTTACTTATTTGAGAAAGAGAGCACAGGCAGGGGAGGGGCAGTGGCAGAGGGAGAAGCAGACTCCCTGCTGAGCAGGGTGCCCAACATGGGGCTTGATCCCAGGACCCTGGGATCATGGATCTGAGCCAAAGACAGACACTTACTCAATTAAGCCACCCAGGTACATCATCTTACCTGCACATTTACACAAAAAGCGACTTAGTTTCTGAGAGCTCATAGTTTTATCTAAGGCCATTGAACTATAACAAAGAGAGAGAAGGATTTTGTAAGAGATAATTTTTTATTGGATTTTGATGTTGATTTATCAGTTATTTCTCCTTGCTGTTTAGATCAGAAACTGTTACTTGCCTTTGAATTTATTGGACTAAAAGTAGTCTGAAACATCTCATTTTTTTTTTTTTTTCTAATTTTAAGAAAGAGCACACAAGCAGGCAGAGAGGCAGGCAGATGCGGAGAGAGAAGCAGGCTTCCTGCAGAGCAAGGAGCCCTATACAGGGCTCAGTCCCAGGACGCTGGGATCATGACCCGAGCGAAAGGCAGAAGCTTAACCCACTGAGCCATCCAGGCGCCCCTGAAACATCTGATTTTTAAAAGCATATATATTGTTTACTTTTCCTGTCCTCTATCGTCCTTTCATCTGAAAATGCCTCTATGTTGTCTCGGCTTTGGGAATATTCCTGCCTTCCATTGAATATAATCTTGGAGAACTTTTAATCAAAGTACCCTACTCTCTACTAGCCACAGGAGGGAAAGTGATGATGTTTCTCTCAAAGATTCTTTCTGGATCTTGACTGAATCAATACCTTGGCTGAGAGTGGCTGGAGCCCTCTTACCTTGTTGATAGTACTCTGAAGACCATGTCCATTAATCCAAATTCTATTATGTGCCGTAGCTTCTCTGATCTCAGTATTTTCTCAGGGCTGGCTGTTCAGTTTAAGCTTTCTTTTGTATTCTGCAAACCACATCATGTTCTTCTAATTTACTCCTTCCTAAATTATATTAGTGGAGTCAGTTTCCATTGATTGCAAAAATAGTAACTGATACAGTCCGGTGGTAACCGTTGGTTCTCCACCAGATTTAGAACCCCTTCCACAGAGTAGAGTTGTTGGTGGAAAACGGCTCTATGTCAGAAATACAGTTCTTAGTTCTGCTTGTATCTAGGCAGGGCCATGCATCTGGTTAGCTGAATGAAGTGAATATTTATTGAAAGCTTTTGGCCCTACTGGTAGAAAAGATTTATTCTTTATGTCTTCAAGGATGAATAAGAAGAATGCTCTTCTTTTCTTCTTTCCTTCTCTCGTCCACTGGCCAGATGTTGATACTCAGAGTGACCTTTGAAACTATGTGGTGAAAACAGAGGAGCATTTGCTAGCCGGGGCCATGGCCACCTGGAGTAGAGCCCTCCTTACTTTGGACTGATTTGAGTGAGAAGTCAACATTTTTGTGTTAAGCTGCTGAATCTATGGGACAAAATAAAATATTTTTACAACATAGGAGAAGAGATAATTTGCTGGTAAACTTTGTTAGTACAAGAGCCAAATTTCTCCTTTAAAGTAGAGTAAAGGTATCAAAAATATGCTTAAATTTAAGCTTTAAATCAGTTTAATGAGTGCTTTTCAGAAATCATCTGAAAAGCTTGCAAAAAAGCACTGATAATGACTAGGGTCAAAGACCCTCAAGAAATGTTTTCTGTGTAGTTATCAATCAACAAATGTTTATTTAAATGCAAGTGTCTATAAGGCAAATGCAAAACAAAACAGAACAACAAACTCAGCAGAGTGGAACAAAGGAACAAAATATATTTTGTCAATTAGAGACAAGTACACTGAAAAGGAGAGCTGTGACGTTCTAGGCACCAGAAACAACTTACTGCAATGTATAAAGGAGGCTGTATTTGGTTTTTCAGCTTTTTACCATCAGGAAAGTTGTACTGATCTTGGAAAAATTTCATTGACTTGAGTTTACAGGATGAAGAAGTCACAAAATACTGGGTTCTGTGAGGTGTTCTTGGAGATAAAAGCAGAATTTCAATGCTCTGATCCTAAACATCTCTCGGGAAATCCCATACCTATCCTTATTTTTTTGTCCTAGTGCCAAATGAGAGTCTGCCAAGGATCTTTGACAATGCTATTGTGATTGGAATTATGAAGCTCTGTGGATGAAGGTGGTAGGAGTTTTTAATTTCCACCACCATGGAGAAATGGATAGAATTACATCACAGGTCCTTTCCTGAACTGGTTCTTAGAATTTGCAAAGGCAGATTAACTCAAGTGCAAAGGCAGTAAGACCAAAGAGGGTACAGCAACATGTAATGTAATCAAATTCACTGTTTTAAACCACAGGATATAATCATGAGCTAATAGCATGACACATCTATTTTACACATCCAGTTGACTTGAAATTGATTGATACTTGTGATATTTTGAAGATAGACAGTCTGAATAGCATAAATAAAATGTTTATTTGATGATAACCCTGTTTGCTAAATCACAGGTTTTTATTACCTTCTCTGAATGAAAATAACATTACTTTTTATGTATCTATAACAGAGCAAGGAACGCAAGACAACAGAAACTGCTAAGCTGTTGAACTTCAAGTGATGCTTTCAGAAAGAGAAGGATGTGATGACCTTCACAAAGATTTTAGTATCTAACTGATTGTCTTCAGAAGGAAGCTAAGCACTAGGGGAAACTCTTGTGTTTAAACCAGACACTGGATAGACCTGCAGCACCGGAAAACACACACACACACACATATATATGTATATGTATATGTATATGTATATGTATATGTATATATATACATATATATTCACACATGCATACCTCTCTCCCATAGAAGACTTTTTCTTCTTCTTTTTTATTTTAATGACAGAAAAGTCATTTGGATTGAGATTTTTGCTAACTGAACCTGTCTGAAATAACAATAACATAATGGATATGGAGTCATCTAAAATAAAATATTATTTATATGTCTTTATCTGAATTCTAGCAAAGTGTACATTTTTAAATCAAAGAAAAATATCTTTGATCGAACTCACACAGAAGAGACAGGTCACTGTCCAGCTAAATCCAGCTAGGTAAGAAGACAACCAAATAGTTCACTCATATTTTTCAGTTTTGCTGGCAGAAATGATACCATTTCCTCCTTTTATGCCCAGGATAATTAACTTGCTCATCACCCAGTTGGCTGGCTTAATAATACAATCCTGGCTCTAACTCCTTTAAGGATATTTTCCAGGCAAATGATACCAAATTTACCTTTGCAAGTTCAGGGAAAATTAACAAGTCAGTGTAACAAGGCTCCCAACCATTTTAGAGAACTTTCTAATGTTGCATATATGTCTTTAAGAAGAGAATGTTTAATACTATACTATCTGCTAGACAAAAGCAGTTTCTATTCAATAGCTGTCCATCTTTTATACTCAGGGGAGAGCAGCATTTCTTTCAAAAAAATGAAGAGAATATCAATAGGGCTAATCTCTTCAAAGTGCTTAGAGCTCAAAGCAATTGCCTGCAGTTGTAAAAAGTCCCCACCCTCATTATCTCAGCAAAAGAAAAATGACCAAAATGTAAAATACTGCCTGGCTCTTGAGACAGAAATGCTCAAAAGAAAGTTAAAATAAACATTCACCAACTCACTTCTGAATTAAACACTGAAATTTAATTTACTTCTTTGGAATGAAAGAGTCAAATTATGAACCCATTCTTTCTTGATACAAAATGAGGAGTTAAAGTGGAACAAAATTAAACTATATTGGTCTGCATCAAAAAATAGATTGATTTACATCTCAGATACTGGTATAGTCCAAGAAATAATGACTTTTACAATGTAATCAGACATGCCTACGGAGTATCAAATTATGAGTTACATGATACAAGTAGGTTTTTTCCTACATTTATTTCATATGACAATTTACTCAATGTTCTAACCTACAAAAAGATATAAGTTTCTGGAAACCCCTAAGAAAAAAAATTGGAACACATCTTACAAAACCATGATTATTTAGTTTTAAAGTGACATAAAATGTGTAATGTATCTTAAAGGGATAATCATTCTGGTGAAGTAGCTACATTTGGTGTAACAGCACTTGCTCAGACTGACTTGTCAAAGTTTCCCATGATTTTGATTTCTCCCCAGTAGCAATACATCATTTACAAGTTTTCTGGTAACTGAGCCTAGACTTACCTGGAGAGCTCATTTCCCTTTATTCTCAGACAATTCATCCAGCATAACTTTCCTTAGCCAAACACCCTCATAAGCCATACAGAGTAAATATTAAAGAGGCAAATCAAGCTACCACTCACAATATAAACTTGATACAAAGGATTACCAGCATGAGGGAGGATGAATATGCATCTTGAGATCCTGTAGACTCAGGCCCAAGAGATCTACTAGATTGGCATTTTCCAAACTGCAGCTCAAAACCAATAATCGGGTCATAAAAAGTAATGTAGTACAATGTTGAAAATGATACATAGTGTATATCATATACATATGTTTATATTCGTGTATGCACGCACACATAATGTATGTTTAAGATCGTAGTTTAGGTTTCTAATATAAAATGAGTTTCCTACTATGGACTGTCTTTAAAACAAAGTTCTAAAGCCTCTGCTTTAGCTCAAAATCTTTCCGATGCTTTGTTTTCCCCTTTCCAATCCAAAGCAATGTTCCTCCAGTCTCCCCGCAAAGTTCCAGGAGTAGATACTTTCTGCCTCCTGAGTTACTTTTATATTGCTCTAGTTAGTCATTCTCCTACTGTATAGTTCCTTTTCTTTTCCTTTGCCTTCCTTCCTTCCCTCCCCCCCCCCACACACACATTGGCAGTCATGTGCACCAGGGAAAACGGACACTACTGTTTGACATTAAAGTAATTACTCCCCTTCTGAAGGCCTCATAATGAGATGTACACATGACACAAACCTGGCCCAAAAGATATGAGGGAAGTCTACTTGGGACTTTAAGAAACAGGGTTCTCTTCTAGAAACCAGAAGAAGAGACTGTCTCATCACTTCCTCCCATTGTTTTCTTCTTGCAATATGATGTATGGAGATGCAAGAGTCATCTTATTGCCAACACTGAGGATGGCAGAACAGAGGGAAAGAAAGAACTTGATTCCTTGAAAACACCTTGGATTTGCTCAATCACACAAATCTGAAATCAGTCATACCTGTGGACCTTCTCTTATGTGAGATAGATAGTAAGATTCCTTTTTATCAGTTCCACTTGGGGTTTCTCATACTTATAGCCAAAGGCATCTTAACTAATGTATTAATCAATGAGCAAGAATAATTAAGAACTCTTAGAATAACAACATTGATTAAATGGTACTTAAATTGCCTAATATTAAAACATTTTATAAATAAACACCATTAACATAGAGTACAACTAGCAAACTAATTGAAGGAAAAATTAATGGAGTGGAGTATATAGCCCACTAACATCGACCATATATAAAGTTTATTATATCCTACATAGTATACATAGTAAAAACAGGATCACACACACTGTCATATTTCACCTAACTGCTGCAGGAAATATGCTTGAGATTGCATTCTGTCACATACATCCAATTCACTAGCAGATTCTATAGACTCTATTTTCAAATATATCATGGTATTTTAAGTTTCTCAGTTGTCATCGAGGTCCACTGGCATAAACAGGGTGTGGAGGGCATTTGGGATAGTTCGCCTTTGGGAGGACAAATGATTAATCACTGATGTTTAGAATTGCTATAAGTATGGTGATAATAAAGAGTAGACCATCTTTATGATGGTTTAACTACCTTTAAATTCTCTGCAGAAAATGCACCTAATTGTTCTCTGAATCCCTCATTGCCTTGGTCTAAACTATGTTTACTTCTGTGTCATAAAGGAACATCTTCACTGTTCCCTCTGTTTCCACTCTTGCCCTGGATAGAGTGTTTATCTATAAAAATTGACAACTATTCTTTTTTTTTTTTTTAAGATTTTATCTATTTATCTGACAGAGAGAAAGCATACAAGCAAGGGGAGCAGCAGAGGGAGAGGGAGCAGCAGGCTCTCCACTGAGCAGAGAGCCCAATTTGGAGCTCAATCCCAGGACCCTGGGATCATGACCTGAGCTGATTGCTTAACTGACTGAGCCACCCAGGTATCCCATGCCAACTATTTTTTGTTTGTTGGTTTGTTCCAATGAAAATCAAGTTCCATTGCTTCACTGTTTAAAATGGCCCAGCCTTTATGTGATGCTCAGAGAGTATTCAGCCTCTTCACCATGGCCTAGGGAGAGTTTCGTAACCTAGCTCCAGCTTATCTCTCTAGTTATCTCATGCCAGTCTCTGCCTTTCTCATTCTGCTCTAGTCACATGGGTATCTTTGATCTTATTGTTCCTCAAGGTCTGCCCTTGGAACCCTCTTCCCAAAATGGTTTTCCCCAAGATTTGTGTGTGACTTACATCCCTAATGCATAAAGGTTGCTTTTTCAGAGGTCTTCCCTGAATATCTTAGCTGAATTATCAACTCTCTGTACCCATTCACTCTATACACTAGTATAGCTTTATATTTCTTATACTATTTACGCATGTCTTGTTGTATGTGTGTTGATGTGTGTTGTGCATGTGTGTGTGACAGAGCCAGAGACAGAGACAGTGAGTTAATTGTCTTCTCCTGAGAGGAAAGAGACTTAAGCCTTTTTACCATGTTGATATGGATTATCTTGTGAATGCTCACAGAAAACTAACAGGTGCTGTGTTGTTATCCTCATTTTACAGAGGAAGAAATTTAGGCATAAGAAAGATTAAGGAACGTGCCCAAGGTTAGAGAACTAATAAGTGGTAGAATATGGGTTCAAACCCAATCAGTGTCACTCTGGAGGCTCTTGTTCTTAACTGCTCTACTGCCTCTGTATATAATTAAAATGAAAAAGGCCCAATGTAAAGTGTAAAGTACTATATTATTAGAACACTATAGGACATAAGGTTGGATGGGGGAATCATTAGGATATAAATATAAAATGTAAAATACCACATATATATATATTATTTTGTTATTTTAGTAATATACATAGTAATTTTGCATTATAGTCAGAGTAATTTTACATGGTTTCATAAGAAATATAAAACACTTTAACTCTGATTTGTATGATTTCATATAATTTATTTTTCTTTTATGTAATTTCTATATTACTTTTTTGAAAATGTCAGCAATAATCACATAAAATATTTAGAATAGCAAAAATACAAATCTTAAAAAGTAATGCTGCCTTTGGGCATAATAAAAGAAATATAAATATTTTTGTGATTCGAGGGCATCAGCAAAATACCTTTTCCTTTCCCACTCCAATTGGGAACTGCCTGAGGAGTACACAAGAATTATAGGGAGGGAAATCAAAATATCACCTTTATGTAAATAAAGCTAAATTTAAATATATGACATGAATATGCAGCCCCATCAGTGTTCTACTAGCTCCTACAATTACTAGAGCCTATCCAAAAAGTTATTGATGGGGTTGCAACAACTCAGGCTTCTGTTCGTAGAGTAGTCTGTTGGCAGCAATGGGTGAAAGAACCCATGAAGTCAGACGATGGGCTTTTCCAAGGAGAGGACAGCTGGAGAAATTATTCACTGGGACTTGTTCAGTTGCTTCTGAACTCCAGTTAAGCAAGCCACCCTTTTCACAGAGGGAGTAAGGGTAGAGGGGCAGAGATGGAGTGAAGAGGGGCTATGTATATTCTAGGTTTCTTTCTTCATGCAAAAGCAAAGACTAGGGAATCAAGTGTTAACCTCTCGTAAGTATTAATTCCGTCTTTAACCTGGCTTCAGATGAATCATCTTTACTTTCCCTCCCTCTCCTTTCCTTTTGGCTCATTTTGGGAGGAGCTGTGTAGGACTTAGGGTTGGATGTAGATAATCATTAGGCTTAATCTGGCCAACTACAACAAGAAGTTAAAAAGATGTCAGTTCTTCATTGTTTCCCATCAGTGTTATTTATTTGCCTGTTATTTTTTTCTCTTTCATGTATGAAGATGCTTTTGCTCTGCCTTCTTTATATTGAAAAAATATCATGTATTTACTTCAGAAAATTTAGAAAATAAGGTAGATACCTCACGAAAAATGTATATACACATTTTGGTGGCTACGATGCCAGGTTTTCCCATGTACATTTATATTACTCAGGGTCCTGGTAGGAAACATAGAACACATGTCTAGACAGGAATTTTTAAAAAGACTTACTAATGAAGGGACTATTTACAGAAGGGGAAAAACAGAGGAAAATAATTAAGGAAATAAACACTTAAATAGGAGCAGTAGAAAACCATCACCTACATAAGGCTCAAAGAGGCAAAGGATGGAAATGAGCTAAGTAGTACGTGGTTAAGACCTGGAGCACCAGAGAAGGACCTCTTGATAGGGGCTATAGCTGCCACCAATGCAGCCATCATTACAAATGTACCGAAGGTGGGACCAGAAGGAATAAATGGTCCAATCTCTCTTCCTACTCTCGCCTCTCCTGTCAGTGCTTTTCACTGGTCAATTCCAAAATAAGTTAATGGGCAAGTCAGCTTTCTCAGGGGAATGAAGGATGGGAGAGAAGAATACAGAATGAATGAGCGGAGGGATGGAGCCAATAGAAAATGACCTCTCTGTGTCTCATTCTCTATCAATCATCTATCTGGATACTGATTGCAAAATCATGTCCTATACTCTGTTTTGTCACTCTTAATCGTCAATAGCATCATGAAAATCTACCCTTGTACTTCATTACATACACATTTATGACTTTTTAAGAGTCATGGGGCACCTGGGTGGCTCAGCGGGTTAGAGCCTCTGCCTTCAGCTCAGGTCATGATCCCAGGGTCCTGGGATCGAGCCCCGCATCAGGCTCTCTGCTCAGCAGGAAACCTGCTTCCCTTTCTCTCTCTCTGCCTGCCTTTCTGCCTGCTTGTCATCTCTGTCAAATAAATAAATAAAATTTTTAAAAAAAGAGTCATATGGTATTCCATTGTATGAGTTACTTTAGCAAGTCTTAAGCTCACACAATTAATTTATTTTCAAATTGTCTTTAGTTATTATCTTTTCATGATTGCTGTTCAAAGATGCCCTTTTGAATTATTTTTGACTATTATTTTATAATTAGTATGAACATGTTCTCTTAATTTTATCATTCAACATTTAAAATGAGAATCTCTAATAATTTTATCACATGAGAAATCTAATTGACTTTGAATTGTAGCAAATATGGCTTTGTTAACAAAACTTCTACCTTTATTATTGAAAATAGTAGAGCAATATTTTAATCTGGTTGACTGAGATATGATGAGGCTATTGAGTACAGTGTCAACACAGTATCATCACAGTATAATCAATGAGTTATTTTAAACTCCTAAGTTGGGACAAGACTTTCTTACAAGTAGCAATGTTTAATTGGATCAACAACTTCAGGAAGCGAGGCAGAAAAAAACCCCAGAAAATTACAGGATATTTTGAGTCTAGGCAGAATGGAGGTGACGAATCTAGAAATATAAATGAGTTCAAATATCACAAAACAAGCTGGAGGTCAGCTATGGCAGACAAACAAAGTTAGTGTAAAACATTTTAAAAGAAAAGTCATATTTATTCATGAAAAACCCACAGGACTAAGCATTAGAATATATGCTAGTGAAATGAATGATATTACAATTGATGAAGTATCATACAGATAGAGGGTATTATTCTAATAGTCCTCTTACATTGAGATGAAATCTCTGAGCTCAGTGTCCCATTGCTTCATTGTTCCAGAATGCATAGCGATATACTCCAAAATTCTTACTGATATAATTTTTACCCTACAATGAAAAGACTTACCCCATGTAAGCTTATAGAGGAGCAAATATCTTCAAGAATATTCTTAAAAACTAACCAAACAATTTAATCATAAAATATTATTGTTAGTCTGATAGTAGTAGAAGTTAAGTACCTCTAAATGTTATTAATGTCAAAATGTCTCTGTACATGTTTTCACAGCAGTAATGAGGGGGAAATTGTCTATCAATATGAAAGTGGAGAGTAACAAAACCATGAACTCTCTCTCCCTCAACAGAACATTCAGCAACACTCACATAAAATGTCATGCCTGCTTTTTAAAGAAGAAAGTGTTGAAAAGATAACAATAGTTTATCAAATTGCCCATTATCGTAATGTTATTAATTGCTGTCTATTAGGAATGTCTGCAGCATTTAGATTTCTGTAATTTTGTATATAATTGAGTCTGTGGCTTATATCTCACCTGTCTTTTTTTTTTTTTAAAGATTTTATTTATTTATCAGAGAGAGAGAAGGGGAGAGAGCAAGCACAGGTGGACAGAATGGCAGGCAGAGGCAGAGGGAGAAGCAGGCTCCCCGCTGAGCAAGGAGCCCGACGTGGGACTCGATCCCAGGACGCTGGGATCATGACCTGAGCCGAAGGCAGCTGCTTAACCAACTGAGCCACCCAGGTGTCCCATATCTCACCTATCTTTAGACATAAATAAGGATTATAATTTTGCTATGATTTAATCACCCATAAACCAACTTACTGATTATTCTTTAACTTGATCAAATATGTTGACACTTAAAAAAATATTTTATTTATTCATTCATGAGAGAGAGAGAGAGAAAGAGAGAGAGAGGAAGGGGGCAGAGGGAGAGGGACAAGCAAACTCCACACTGAGAACAGAGCCCAATGTGGGGCTCAATCTCAAGACTCTGAGATCATGACCTGAGCCAAAAGCAGGAGTCAGATGCTTAACCAACTGAGCCACCCAGGTGCTCCTATATTTCCTCTCTTAAGTTTCATGTGTAATTCTCTTTTGGCAAGATTTTAATTGATCTATATCCTATCTAATGTGCATGCACTTTAAAAATTAAGATAATTTATTAAATAATATTAAAAAAAAACTTAAAAAAATAAATATCAGAGTTTATACCATAATGTCTAAGACCATCCATGGCTAACACTATATCATACCTCATATTTCTCTTCACCTGACCTCACACATGGAAAATACATTCTGATGTAGAGACTTTGTACTGCTGTTCTTTCTGCCTGGAATCTTCTTCCTATATATGGTTATGGTTATAATCTATTCTCTTAACTCCTTCAAGTCTAATTATCTCTGAAAATCTTCTCTCAAGTAATAGTCTACCTAATCACTCTCCAGTCTCATCTTAATTTTTTATAGTACTTATCACCATTTGGGATATATGTTGGTGTTGATTCTATTAGTTATTTATCATGTCTCCTTCTGAGCTTTCCCCCGTAAATAGAATGTAAGTTCCATGAGAGCAGAAATATATATACGTATATATGTATATATATATATATGTGTATATATGTAAGTATATATAATTTATATATACATAATTTATGAGTATATATAATATTAATCTTTCTGTCTCAGCATCTAGAATAGGGGAAAATAAATATTTCTTGAAAGAACTAAGATATCAAATGAGATAAGGGCCAGGAAGGTATTCGCAAGGCATTGTGATGGTTAATCTTATGTGTCAAGTTGGCTAGATCGTGGTACCCATGGTACCCGGTTTTTTAATCTAGTGTTTTTTAAACACCAGTCTAGATGTAACTATGACGGTATTTTCACAAGTGGTTAATGTTTAGATCAGTTGACTTTCAGTAAAGCAGATAACCCTCCATAATGTGGGAAGGCCTCATCTATTCAGTGGAAGATTTTAAGAAACAAACACTAAGGTTCCTGAGAAAAAAGGAATCTGCCTCCATAGTGCCTTTGGACACAAGCTACACACACAAACACACATACACATACCCTTATTGACTGTTTCTCTGGATACTCCTGACTAATATAAGCATTTTCTATGCAAGCATATTGACATTAAAAAATCACTATAGTAAATATATTAACCTCATCATTCCAAAGATACAAATGTCAGATTAAAAACAAACAAACAAAACCAAAAAAGTTAAAAAAAAATAAAAACAAAAAATTCCCACAAAAAGATACGAAATGTTACAGTATGGAAAGAAAGATCATCAGGGAAATATTCCCCACACAAAAAATAGGGTGCCAATTTTTATTGTGGGACAAAATGGAAGTTAAGGAAAATCACCATGAAAGTGATTATACATTGATAAAAGGAAGACAAGATCAATAAGATACAATGATTATGAATATATGTATCTGAAAATATAGCCTCAAAATATATGCAGCAAAAACTGAAAGAACTACAAGGATAAAAATTAATTAACACTTGTGGTTATAGATTATATATATACCTCAGAAACTGATATATATATCTCAGAAACTGAGAGCTCAAGTAGTCAAAATATAAGAAATGTCATAAATGATTTAAATAAGCTCAAACTAAAAGTTCCATAAAATGTTTGAACCCACAAAAGATACACATATATGCATTCTTTTTGGTTGCACAAGGAACATAGAACAAACTGTCCATACTAGATGCCACAGAAGATCAACTAAATGTGAGCCATCATCTCAGGGTCCTGGGATCAAGCCCCGCCTCGGGCTCTCTGCTCAGCAGGGAGCCTGCTTCCCCCTCTCTCTCTGCCTTCTGCTCTGCCTACTTGTGATCTCTCTCTCTCTGTGTGTGTCAAATAAATAAATAAAGTCTTTTAAATGTGAGCCATGTTCTCTAATATAATTTAATACAATTTGAAATTTTGAAAAGGGTAACTCTAAAAATCTCAGGAAACAGGAACTCCACTAAATACTTTTGAAAAAGAAGGGCAAAGAGAGTTGCTTCACATTCATATATTAATACTAGAACATCCAGTAATAAAAACAGAATTGTACCAGCTCAAAAAACAATGTTATCAAAAGATTAGAAAGAAGATTCTGCCTGTCTATGCATATGAGATTGATCTATGATAGAAGTAAAATCACAGATCAGGATGTAAGGTTTAAATTGTATAGTTGCTAGTATAAGGAAAGTGTCTTACTAGACAGAAAAATTCAGTTGGTTCTCTCACTATAGCCTTTCAATTATTGTTCCCAACTACTTGCTTCTTTCTTGTAATGGGATTTAAAATTCCCAGCCAATAACATGAGACATGCTCTTAAACTCTGTAGTATTAGTATATGTCCCCATCTAAGTGGCTTTGGGCTTACCTTATAACTTGCTATGAACATACTATGGACAATAGGATATTAAGTAGATGATATTTGTCATCTCCTAAGAAGATTTAAAAGTGATTGCATTGTTTGGTTTTTATTTCCTGCTGTGCTTACTATTTGAGGATCACATGTCCCACAGAGGCCCCAGGGTCCAGAATGAGCCCACACATGGAGTTCAGCTGAGCCCAGGAAAAACGCATCAGGCCTGAGTTACCCGAAACTCTCTATAAAAGAGCAAAAAAAGCAAATCCTCTGGAAGATCCCGGGTTTATTTATTATTTGTTTGTTATTATTGCAGGAGACACTGGGTGATAACCCCTGCTTGCACCTTGAATTGAAGCCAGAAATGTAAATGTTAAGGATAGAGAGAGGAAGATGCAGGAAAATACTGTTGTGTCATAGCAGTAGGGAGAATATTCTTAAGTAATCTCCCAAAAGAAGAAAAATTACTAAGATAAAAAGAAAATTGTTTGGATTCCATGAAATTTAAAGATTTCAGTTCAATGAAATATACCACAGATGAAATCAGCAAACACTTTGAGAGAAATCTACAGCTAAAACCAACAGTAGATTAATATATAGATAATTATTATAAAATCATAGGTCCCCAGAGAAAATAAACTCAATTGAAAAAATGGGCAAAGGTAATTGATTCACAGATGAGAAAATCTGAAAGACTAAAAAGTGTGTTACAAGGTGTTCTACAAGATGTTCAATGTCACTAGTAATTAGGAAAAGGCAATGTATACAGTACCCATTATATTGGCAGAATTAGAAAATCAAATAACTTCCTGCCTTAGTCTGTTTGGGCCACCATAACCAAATACTATAGACTGGGTGGTTTAACAACAGAAATTGATTTTCTCACAGTTCAAGAGACTGGAAGCCCAAGATTAAGGTACTAGCCCAGTCAGGTTCCAGGGAAGACTTTCTTCCTGACTTACAGATGCTTTCTTCCTGAGTGCTCACATAGCCCTTCCTTGTGCATGTGCATGTCTCTTCTTATAAGACCACCAATCCTACCAGATCATGGCATTACACTTAAACTTCATTTAAACTTAACTAACCACCTAAAAGCTCTGCCTCCAAATGCAGTCATATTTGGGGTTAGGGTTTCAACATATAAATTTGGCAGTAGAGAGTGGGGGACACAATTCAGTCCGTAGTACTACTAAATGTTGATAATGAGATTTCTTGAAGGACGGTAGACTAGTACAGTGATTATGAAGAGCAGTGTGGCTGTGCTTATGAAATTAAGGTACACTCTGTGGCATAGCAAGTCCTCTCCAGAGAAACTCTCACAGAAGCCCATACCAGGATATGCATGAGAATATTTAGCATAGCATACATTGAAGTAGCAGAGGCTTACAGGAACTTAGGGGCCCATCACTAGTATAATGGACAAATAAAATGTTAAGATGAATAAAATAGAATAGTATCCTGTAGGCAGAACTAATAAACCTGATAAACATATCTTAAAAGGAATAAAACTTAAGAACATAGTATAGAATAAAAAAAATAAGAAATTAAATGGACTATATAACAAAATACGATTTTTAGAAGTCATAGATATATACATTCACAGAACATTTCTGCATATCCTTCAAAAATACCTATGAATTAGGAAATGTATCAAAGACATTTCAAAACTTCCATGGAAGGTGGAGAAGAGTGACAGTAGGGAGGGGACATGAAAGGAGAAAAGTAATGGAATCTGATGAGAATTATTTTATACTGAAAAAAGTCTGATAGCCCTTGCTCTTGGTACTTGAGGATGAAGAAGATAAAGAAAAGAGGATCACATGAATGAAGAGGAGGGACTTAAACATGAGGAAGAGAAGGAAAAATGAAAGACCTAGATGAAAGAGGGGAAAAGGCAGAAGCAGCGTAAGTATCCACAACGAAATTCTGATAAGAGTGAATGGATCCTAATGCAGCATGGATGAAGGAACAAATCAAACATGAGGGGAGCCACAGTGAAAGGATAACACAAGAAAGAAGCAGTAATCAAAACTTTGAATTAAACCAAGCCATGAGAATATAGGTGGGTAAGGATATCATTAACACTACAGGAGGGTCTGCCTTTTTTCTCCGGTTCCATACACAGCTACAGGATACTATTCTTTACCAGTAACACTCTGATGGCACATGTAGCATATTGCATGTGGAAGAGTTTGCTTAGAGTTTTCACCACTCCCAGTTATGACCTGCCGATTCATGTATATTGCTTCAGTTGACTTTGTAAATAGAATCCTACCTACGTATCACAGATCCCAGCATTTAGAACAGTGCTTGGCAGGTAGGGGGCTTATACTAAATATTTGTCAACTGAACTAAGATAATCTCTACGATTAGACCAACAAAAATGCAAGAGAGAGAATGATGAAATACTAGGATAATAAAAGGCATGGCTTGAAGTGCGTACCTATTATTCCAAGGTGTTTATCAAACTCATTATTTAAAAACATTAACAGAGTACTGATTTTCTTAATATCAATACTAGTTATATCTTCTTTTCAATTTTTTTTTCTTTTGGTAAAAGAGTACATAGTAAAGGATGTTGCATGAAAATGAATTTAAACAATTTTAATTTATACTCCTCTTATATTACAAGTGAGAAAAGATACTTCTAAGGTCAATCAGATTTGAGTAAGTCATATTTGAATATTGTTCAAAATTCAATTTTAGATAAATATAACTGTGAGTTATCACAAGTACCAACTGTGCAGCTCTATCTTCAAGAGTAGCATGCTATTTGTTCTGGGTTGATTTGCACATCTGTTGAACTGCAACTTCACTTAAAGGATTATCCTATTAAAAGGTATCAGCTTGGCAAATTAAAGATGATTATCTATTCAATTTTATATACACAGTCTATTAAAAAGAAGACAAATTCTTGGGCAACTTGACTTTGGGCCATGAAGTATGTATAGATTGCAAATTTTAACTGTTTAATTTTAAATCTAATCACTATTATATGCTATTAGATTAAAATAACACATTCTTCTTAATACTATAACTGTGTGACCCTTAGAAAAATTAAAAGGTCTAATTATGCTTTATTTCTTCATACAAATACATTTTTCTTGATTAATATATGTGTAAGAATGTCATTAGTCATATTTCAAAATGACCTATGCTAGCATGTACATGTAATTTTTATTACAATTGCAAACATACAGGCATAGGTAATTACAGGCATTGGGCTATATTACCGCCCAGATGATATTAAGATATAGCTTTTCATGCAATAATTTATCATACCTGTTACACAGATACAAATCATTTTGATTTATTAAATGTGTTGAAAATAATTAGGCATTAGCTCATTAATTGTAATATGTATATAACTACTGTAAATATAATATGTATGTAATACTGTAAATCCATTTGAAAAATGCTTCTAGCATTAATACTAGAAAACAAAAATCAAATGTGATGATACTGATATAGAATTTGTCATTATTTGAACATATGTCAGATTTAAATTGTTTGTATATAAAATTGTATATCATTATGTATGTAAGCTTTGTAACAACTTCCAATGAGACATTTTATTTACATAGGAAAACATTTCCGAGTGCTTTTTTGACATGCCTATAATGTCATGTTTATACTTCAATGTAGTAGAACTATATCAGAGAGCTAGCAATAATTATACTTATTCTTGTTTTAAAAATACTGAACAAAATTAAGAAATTAACAACACAAATGTGACTTCTTTGTATCATCTGGGCAACTGCAGTCATTGATTGCACCTGTATAATGCTGTAATTGGTAAGATTGATGGGTTATTTTCTGCTCTGATTTAAGCAGAATGGGCCAGATTCTTATTATCTCACATAATTGTATAAGAAGAGTTTGATCAAGTCATTAATCTATTAAAACGTTGGGACTTATGCTTTTTTTTTTTTTTTTGCCAAAATTCCTATTGCTACAGAGACTGAATGTATTTCTGGGTATGCAAGAATAAAAAAATTTGTACTGTTGAGCAATACAGCTGTCATTTAAATTTGAGCTCAATTTTTAAATAATCTTGACTTTTACATTTCCCTTTTGAATCAAAGGAGAGTGGAATATTTCACTTATATTAGGATATTTTATTTTCAAGTTTTAAGTAGTATAAAATGCGCTCAAGTTTTATTTTAGAATATTATTTTTATCTCAGAACACCATGTGCTAATGAATACAGGGAAATACAATGTGAAATTTTGACTATAAACTTAGTTGATTAGGTCACCTATCCAAATCTCTCATTTTAGAGATGATAAAAGTTGAGGTCAACTGAGATTAAGTGTCTTGCTCAATTTCAAGTTACAAATCATAGATGATTTTTTTAGAGCCTCATCTTGTGCTACACTCAGTGCTCTTTCTGACTCCTAAGATGACAATAATTTCCAGATGGTTCTAAAAATCAATCCATATTCAAATATTGGTGAGTATTCGTGATTTGAAAACATTATTTTTATTATTTTTATTTTTTATTTTATTTTTTTATTTTTTATTTTTTTTTAAAGATTTAATTTATTTATTTGACAGACAGAGATCACAAGTAGGCAGAGAGGCAGGCAGAGAGAGAGGGGGAAGCAGGCTCCCCACTGAGCAAGAAGCCCGATGTGGGGCTCGATCCCAGGACCCTGAGATCATGACCTGGGCCGAAGGCAGAGGCTTTAACCCATTGAGCCACCCAGGCACCCTGAAAACATTATTTTTAAAACTGTGGATACAGTTCCATAAGGGAGGCTTCATAGTTTTTGCAATGATGTCGTCATTAGATTAAGTACACAACCTTTTAAATATAATCTGAACAAATAAGACTTTGCAACAGGTATAAATTCTACTATATTTTGAAAAAATCACTAACTTTTATTTATATTAATCTGTCATAATTTATGCAAATAAAATACATTTTAGTTCTCAGAATTTGTGGTCCATTTTGGGGATGATAATCTAAACTTAGCAAATACTATGGCATTGCCACCAATCAATCAGAATGGATGGTACAACAATCAGAACAAGTTCTGGCCATAACAGTTGGTACAACTATGAGTGTTATCCATGAATTAATATATCTTTGTCAATATGCCGTTAGTTGAAGTTTTCAAGGTGTTCCCACTTATCAGCATGTTATTTTCCATACTTGCTACAGGGTAAATAAAATTGCTTCTAATATAAGATATTGCATGAAAAAAGAAAAAAAAGAAAAAAGAAAAAATAGGGTTTTTCCCTATAGAGGAAGTATAACCAGTCTCTATGAATCTCTAAATTTTTTATGTACAATTTCCTAGAGCTAAAGATTGAATGAAATGCAATTCAGGTTTTCGTAAGACTGTACAAACATGTACATTTTTTAATATGTATATGTAAATAAAGCTCTTAAAACTCTTTGAAATGGGAGAAATGGAACCAAACTCATAGTGTTTTGATGATTAAAAGAGAAAGCACCTTGCCCAGTTCCTCAAGCATAGCATATGCTTCATTCCAGGTATTAATCATACAGTTGGGTCTCCAAGGGAGATACATAATCTGATTTCCTTCAGTTCTTCCAGTTCCTTTCTCCAGTATTTGAGAGGCCCATATTCTACTTATGCACAAAATGGATTTGTATACACAATAGAGCCACGCAAGCAGGGAAGAAAATAATGGGATTATAAATAATTGAGTAGGGTCATCTGGTCACCTCTTCTCTCATAATTTATCCTCTCTCCTTAGGCTTTCTTACTGGGAAATTGATGTGGTAAAATGGGCTTGCTCTTAGGAGGAGCAACTTAGGTTAACTTTGTCATGTGCCTTAGAGATAAAATAAATTTGCCTGCTTTCTTACATTCTTATTTCATCAGGCCAGGATTTAAATAAATGGAAGAAAGAGAGGTCCTGCAGGTGTTCCCATAATCCAGCCCTGCCTGATTCTCTGAAAATAATTTATCTTGAGGTGTGGGGTTGGAGTTCTAGTCCCCATTAGGAAGATGCAGACACTTAAAATACCCCCTTATGCAGAGGACACATCAGAAACCTGGCGGATTATTATTAGGTTATTACTATTAGGTTATTATTTTGGGGAGATTCCTTTTGTTGTTGTTGTTGTTGTTGTTTCTTTCAGAGACCACAAATTGACAACTAGGGACAGGATTCTGTGCCTTGGTCAGCTCTGAGTCCAACACTGCCAAGTGGTCATTACTAGAATTATTTCAATATTCATAGCAAATGAATCATTTCTGTAACAATGTCATATATCACTATGAAATTGAGTATTATTAGTAAAATGAAAGGCAGAATAATATCAAGTTTAAATTTTAGGTTCTGGAATTAGATTTGATGGATTTGAATTTCTGATAGCACATTTGATCAGCTAGGGTCACTGGGCTTGTTCTTAACTTCTCTATGTCTCAGTCTTCTCATCTTTAAAAAAGGGACAACTGTAACAATTTCACTGAGTTTAGAAAAGATTAAAAAGGTCTTTCCATGAGCCAACTCAGATAGTTCGAAAACATTGGCAAAGGGGCTAGATCTAGAGGTGTGGGCTGTTGTTGCCTCACTACTGAGGTCATATACCCTTCTGCGTACTCCAGTGCAGCAGTTTTTTTTCTGTAAAGGACTATATATTAAATATTTTAGACTTCCTAGCCCATACAGTCTCTGTTGCAAATACTCTGCTCTTATAGTATGAAAGCAGCCTTAGACAATATGTAAATAAATGGGTGTGGCTGACTTCCATTAAAACTACGTATAAATAAATACAGGTCAATCTGCCCATGGACAGTAGGTTGCCTATCTCTGCTCTACCTACTGTTCTGAACTGCAATGTTTTTCCAGTTTGTTTGGTGGATATACAAACTATTCCTAGGCTTGGATGATCTCTGGATTTTTCCTCTTAAGTATTCAGATAGATTTTCCCCTGACCTTCGTCTGTCAGGTATTGATCCTCATTTAGCTAAAGACCAGAGGGGATCATCTTCTGGAAATCTCCAGGACCCTCTCTTTGTGCTGCGGAATTGAGCCGGCTTGGCCTCCCTCAGTAGCCCACTCTGTTTTTTCAACTCCCAGGTTTCTTTCTGGTTTCTATGGGTCTGTGAGGCACAGGGTTCATCTTACTTACTTTCCCTCTCTAAGGTATTATTCTCTTTCATTGCTCAATATTCTGTGTTTGAGATACACTCATTTCATACATTTGTTTGTTTTCTTAGTTGTTTCAGGTGGTTAAGTAAATCTGCTCCTTGTTACTCTATCCTGCCTCAAAGTGGAAGTCCCAGTAGGTTTCTGATATGTCACACACAAAGAAACTGAGGCTCAGAAATATTTAAAAATCTCACCAACACCATTCAGCTAGTAAGGAGTGGAGACAAAATTCAAAGCCAGGGCTTCTAACTTCCAAGTGAGGTGCTTTCTCCACTAGGCTACACTGCTTCCACCAGAAGAAATTAACCACAATCTTGACTTTTAAATATAGAACAATGACCTGTAGCTTTTCATAAGAGAAATGGATAAATCCAATGTGAAGCAAAGATTTTGAAGTTATTTTATTATGTTTGAGAAACTTCAGAGGGGTCTGATGCTTTTCATATTTTCTAGTAGGGTCACTTTTTCTATTTTAGCATATAATTTATATTGTGGTTCTGCTTATGGAGAGTATCTAGGATTGTCTCCAAATGGTGGGGAAACTTGCCCATTTTGATGATCTGATACTGATAAGCTTCCTACTGGAAAGTCCCCAGCTGGCTTAAACGTCAGCTTTTGCATTTTCTAGGGATGTGACTTTTTTGCAAATGTACTGGAATTATCTTTTACAAAGCAGGGAAAAACATTGCTAAACTACATAAAAATATGATGAAATGAGAGAGGTGGACAAGTTTATGTATAAACTCTTACAGTTCATTTTTATTACTTTCCACTATGCAATCCCATTTAACATTTTCTGAAATAGTAATAAATTTTTGAATGGTAAAACATATGGCATTTGAATATGCCAAGTGAGAGATATTATTTAGATAGCAATTATTCACAAAAATGTGTAGCATTATATTACCAGGATGCTCTCAGTTTAATGAGAAAGGGACACTTATTCCTTTACAAATACTAATATATGTATGTATCTATAAACACAGATAATCTGTGTATGTCACAAGCGATGTATTTGCAAATAAAACATTATGTAAATAATAATGTGCCACATACAACTCCTCTTTTAAATGTGTGAGAAGCTGATTTCTTACAGCAGCAGAAAAGCTAAATTCTAAATGATGATTCATATGTCTTTAAATATTTTGATCTCAATTATATGTATATACAGCATTTCATATAACTTCAGTTCTTAACATTTAAATTATTTTTAATATTACATGAAAAGGAGTTTTGACCCTTGTTTCTTTAAACATTTATTCACTGGTATTTACACTTTCACTAGAAACTGCTGACAGTTAACACACAGCCTTGGGCATCTTACTCGCACACCAATATGTTCACACTTTTTCTCCCCCCTAAAATGAATGGGATTACTTCTAAACCTTTCCCAGCTAAGATAAAACATGGTAGGTGACTGGACTAGGATTTCTTCATAATAGGATATACATTATCCCTTTGAAACACATTAGAACACTGTAAGACAATTATTTCCTCCATTATTTCTATGTGGACACTAAGTTCAAGGAAATTATATAATTTGCTTAACACCTAAAAGGCAGCGAAAAACTAAGGGTCTGAATTATAGTCTATATTCTTTTTCTACATGACAGGATTTCAAATATTTTTATCAAAGATATGTTTTTAAAATTATACACTATGAGGGATCTCTATACACTATGAAGGATCTCAATTTTAAAATAAAGTACTATTTCATGGTACATATTTACTTTCATAAATTCAAAATGAAAATATTTACTTATAAGGCTAATAAATAATGAGGCAATTTTGATATACATAAAAATGTGAAATCAAATATTATGGACAACAGTTTCAGCCTTTCAATGACCTCTACTCCAATTTATTTCTTTACAGTGTTGGATTTGCAATGACAAGAAATTCCTTATTTATAAAGATATGTCATTGCATATGGAAGCAGTTCTTTTTAAACAGCACACCCAATAATCTCAAGATGACTTTCAATTAAACTGATCCAGAGACAAGATATGTGATTAGAAATTTTTGTTTCTATGATGATTATTTAGAATATCTAACAACTACTCACATTCCTTATATTAAATATCACAAACAAAATGCTACCAATACTTCTACATTTATTATATGATATTATGATAAGATTACATGTATGTTTTCAGTATCTTTTTCTTAGGTCCAAGGCCATAGCTGAGATAGCAGACTAGAGCTTACCTCACACTGGTTGAGTCCTAACAGTATATAATTGCACGATTTAATTCTGTTATAGTATTTCAACTAAAAAACGTGATTTGGCACCACCTAACTAACGTGAGCCTCAATAAATGTTAATTGTTGTCAGTAGTGCCAATATACCCCTGCTTTTTGTGGAAAATAATTCTATCATATCTTCTTTTATTTGCTACATGCTGGGAATAGGTTAAAGTATGTCAAATTAATGTATATCTTGAGCTTATAAGTTAGATTTGATTGTATCCTCATATTTATATTTTTATGATATGTTTACATTTTTTGCTTAATTTTTTCTTGAATAATAATAATAATAAATATAAATATAATAAATAATAATAATAAATGCATACTAGATACTATGTATCCGTATTCTTATTTTGACTTTTGTTTTGCTCTTAAATTCATTACTCTCTACTTTCTTTATTACCAAAATAATTTCTGGTATTTTACTTTATGATTTTTTCACCTCTCTGTTCAGACCCTCAGAATGAGTGCTTTCTCTGTTCTCCCTAGTTCTTTCAACTTTTGATATATTTCAATCCTTTTAAATGAAGAAACACTGAAGACTTCTCCTCTACAGAAGCACAGAAGCACAGATTTCCCATTATTTAATGAGAAAAAGGCTTATGACATTAATTTCTCAAACACATAGAATTAAAATTAACTATAGTATGTTCCTTGAAGAAATGGTCTAAGGGATGGGAAGGTTAGGTTGAAATTATATACCCTCAAACTGATAAAGTGTTTTCATTAACAGGGCCCCTAGTTTACACTTTTTGTCTTTTATGTTTCTCATTGTTCTGCCCTTAAGTCTTATGCTTTTGTTGATATTAATGTATAATAAAGAGTATAGCAGTCACAGAGAGGAACACTAGTTTTGTTGTACCCAAGGACTTGAAGATGATATTGACTTGTATGAATGTAATTTTAAATTAGGTGTGTTTGACTATGCGTAGGAAAGAGATTTGGGCTGATGACAAGGGCAGTAGAAAGCAAGTAACAACATACTTAGACAGTAAAATACATATCTCTTATTAGTTGTACCACATTTCAAAGTACTCTTTAACTTGTATTATTAGCAAATACAGTAAAAAAAATTTTTTTGAATTTCACAAGAAGGGGGCCCAGGAGAGGGAGCTGGAGAAGCAGGCTCCCTGTTGATCAGGGAGCCCAATGTGATGCTGGGTTTGATCCCAGGACCCTGGAATCATGACCCAAACCAAAGGCAGATTCTTAACTGAGTCACCCAGGCACCCCTAAACTGAAATATTAATAGGTCTTCACATTATAAAATGAAATTCTCATAGTTGGGATGTTTTATTCTATAGAATGTGTGTGTTTTTTTTTTTTTTAATTTTGATAGACCATAAATGGTTTGATGTCAAGAACATTACTAAAAGCATTTTTAAAGAAGCATGGTTCATATACCAACCTGTAATGGGAACACAACTTAAAGTTGGTTAAAAAGACAAACTTAACTGAATTCTAAATTTTAGATATGTGATGACATGAAACCAGTCCTGTGAAACATACAATTATATCTCTAGAATCATTCCTAGTAAATACGTAACTTCTGTACTATTGAATTAGTATGTATAATTTTTTTTTAAGATTTTATTTATTTATCAGAGAGAGAGGTGGGGAGAGAGCGAGCACAGGCAGACGGAATGGCAGGCAGAGACAGAGGGAGAAGCAGGCTCCCTGCTGAGCAAGGAGCCTGATGTGGGACTCGATCCCAGGACCCTGAGATCATGACCTGAGCCGAAGGCAGAGGCTTTAACCCACTGAGCCACCCAGGCATCCCTAGTATGTATAATTTTTAAATAAGACATCATTATTTCCTTTATATGTATTTTATCTTTGTTTCTTCATCTAAAATTATCATCTCTGTAACTTTGACCTACTACAAATAAATATAAAAAGATTTTAAAAACACAAAATTTAACATGGTTCAGGATGTATGATGCTAGCAAAGGAAAGTTGTATTATCTAATATTATCTAAGATACACATTATTTAACATAAACTCTCATTAAAGATACAGATGTAACTCTGATTTTCATTTTTTAAATAGATAACTGGAAACACTGTATGTTGCTACACTATTCATTAACAGCAAGTGTAAAATATTTTATTTGTTTGACAATGTTTATATTATTGCAGAAAAATGCTAAACATAATGAAATAATAATATTAAAATTATGTTATAATTATTGTGAATGAATGCAACAATAAGATGAATGTACATCTCAAAGTAATTATAAAATTTATATACAATATTTTTTATTTAAAGACTAAAATATTCCATTAAAAATGTATTAAGTTTTATCCAACTTTTGTTCTTCTCTACTCTTGGCCATTTTGCCTTCATAAAAACTCAATTCACTTACCTTGGATGGTGATTCTAAAGGATATAGACTCCAAATTTTGCATGACACTGCTAAGAATTTGTATTATCTATACTAGCACACATTTATCTCTTCTGTTATCTCTTTCTTTATATATATGATAAATATAATGCTTTCATAACGTGACATAAGATATATAATGTAAAATATAACATACTCTAAAATAATAGTAGAACAAAAATTTACATAGGAGGAAACACAATAAAATTCTAGGGAAACAGAAAAATTTCAGAATAAATGTTAAAGTTGTTAGCTTGGTCACAAACATTAAACAAAAAAGATCCTACCTGATGAATCAAAGTTCACTTCATTGCCAGGACTTGGACCTATATCAATGGACACAATTGGTAAGAGCTTCCGAAAGTCCCACAGTTTTGTTACTCCACAAGCATCACAGGATGCTATCATGTGACCCTTTAAAGTATTAGAAAAAGAGAGAAATTAAATACATCCATACATATGTTATATATATATATACATATATATATAGATATACATAGTGATTTAGTTAACAAGGAAGAATTGTGTTACAATTTTATTAAATCCATAAGAATTCATTCTTCTAAACTAAAGTGTTCATTGTATTTTTGTCTTGGACATAAAATTGTTATAAGATGATTATTTATATATATATATGTATAAATTCCTAAATTAAATTTTGGAAGATGATTTTTCAGGAAATAATTCTGATTATTTTATTACTTAATAACATATAATAAAATAAAAATGTGCATACCCATGCAATTCTTCTTTCTAATATACAGACACATATCTCATGTTCATGGCACATGTGATCTACACATAAAACTGTATATACGAAAACATTGCACACAAAGTGCACCTCACTCTATATCCTTGCAGTTTGTTAGCATTGATGGTTTATACTTAAGATACAGTAAAAATAAAACAGAGGTAGGAAAACAAATAGACACAAGGAAAGAAGAGTTTTTATCAAAGCGGGAGAAGAAAGGGGCCAAGTAGAATTAATGGCAAGGAAGCAGTACATGCTGTGAACTGTGAACTGTGAGACAATATTATTAGAAAATATTTGGGGTTATTTTGATAATGTGCAATGTATTAAGGAAAAATATAATGGATAAAGGGGATTGAAAACAAAAGGAATCATGGGTGGATTTAAGCTAATGGGAACAGGGGTATCTATTTTCCCAGTATAGCGGTGCCAGTTCAGGTACATCGGTTTGAAGCTCAAAGTCTGTCTACACCCTTCCTGCTGGTTTCTTAGGAGATGTTTGTTAAGCATCCACTTCATGTCAGAAACTGGGATACAGTGATGAGTAAAAGGGGTCTCTGTTGTCTAAGCAGCTCATAATCTGTACTCATTCTTATCACAGTATCATTTAATTTTATTGTCCACTTACCAACTGAAAAGAAATATTGGCCATATCAGGCTCATACATAACATCTATAAGTGATTATACTATATACTGTTTCCAATTAGATATATAGTTTCCCTTTCAGCTCCAGCTTAATTATTTTTAACGTCAAGTCAAAAATCATCCTCTCGCTTTTTTCTTAAATACTCTAAAGTGTTAAAGATAACTTGATTTTTGTACAATTATCTTTATCCTTTTGAACTAGCTCACATGATTTTTTTTCTCATTTATTTCTTGATTTCTACCCTTTCTGGGGGAAAAAAAAAATGTACATTTTGTATTACAGTTCAAGCGAACTCTTTGTTTTTCCCTAAACAAGTCAGCAATGCAACAAATGCTATCAGTTTTAAAATTCTGTAACAGTTGTCACTGGCAATGCAATACAACCTTGTCCCCAGTCTAATAAATGGGATGTTTAATCTTTTTTATGACTTAAAAGGAACTTGGAGAACTTGGAATGTTTTCAAATATGTAAACATGTATTGTAAGAATTATGAAGAATCGGTGAATTTAATTTTCAGAAAAGTCCAGTTCTCAGTATTAGAAGGGAATATTAATGCTAGAAATTAGAAAGAACCCTTTCCAGATGTAATGGCTTTCAAATATCTTTCAGAGAGGAGAGAATGAAATCTTTTTTTTCAATTTTGGAAACAGAATAAATTATAATGGCAACTTAATTTGGAGGTCCTTCTCACTCGCTGAAGGGAGGTTATAGAAATCTTAAAGTGTGATTTATATCACTAAATATTAAAATGTGAGGAAATACACTAAAAAATAAATAGTTTCATCATTTTGGGGGGTTAAAAATGAGTTTTTAATTAGTTTTAATATTTTTTACATTTAACTTCCACTGCTGCCAAATGATCAATGCATAAGAGTTTGATAATATTAAAATAAAAGTCAATACTTATTAAATGCTTTCAATGAACCAAGTATTGTACTAAATGATTTCTTAATAAATAGTACATAATTTTAAAACGATTTTGAGTGACATCATTTAGACAAATTTCTACATTTCCCAAGGCACTTAGAAGTCAGGACAAAGCATATATGACAGCAAAACTAATACCACACTTTATTAAGTGGTAGAAATATGTTTATGTTCAGATTTGATAACTGAGACATTCTTGGTAGTAAAAGAACTGATCAGCTACGCGTCCATTAGCCAGTGAGACAGACGTGGCGGTGCCTATCACAATGTCAGGAGCATAGTGGAACTCAAAAAATATTTGTTAAGTCAGTAGATGGTGAAAGCCTCACTGGGGCTTACCTAGAAGTTTTATTTTAGTCCAAGTTCTTCCTTAGTGTTCTTAAGATAAACATTAGTTCTAACCCTCGTGGTTCTGAATCATTTTGATAAAAGGAAGAGAAAAGATGCAGAAAATCCATAGCCAAAAACTTGGAATTATCCTCAAAAGCTTTTATCCCTCCTCCCATCGCAGGGGAACTGGAGACTATCTGCCAGTCTCCTTCCATGACATAGAAGAACATACTAAAATACTGTCAAGCCAAACTGGCATAGTGCGAGCATTGAGGGGTCTGAAGAAGGAAAAACACAGAAAAGGGGTTACCTGACAACATGGGGTAAAAACAAGTATTTTGTCTACAACTTGTATCAGGGAAGAACGCAAAGGCCTACTATAGTTAGGCCTAGGCCCTTAACCTAAACAAAGAACGATCATTTTCATAAAAAATATTTTTTACAGAGAGGTAGAGTTGTATGACAATCTTAGAGAAAGTAAAGACTCCAGAGTTTTGGGAACCTCCCTAAAATGGAATTCTAATTGACATTTGTACCATTACTGATACTGAGGAAGACAACGTAGGAAAGGTGTTTTTATAGAAAGCTCTCAAAAACATTCAGATTCAGATACATGGCTGTTTTTGTGACAGCGAAACCCTAGGACCTGGCAGAGTTTCTGTAACATGTTTGACATGTGATCTTGAATAAACCATTGAATGAGTGAATATGAGGCAAATAGAGAGCAATTAATGTTGACTGTATCTAATTTAAAAGGATTCTCCCCCAAGTAAAGAGATGTTAAATGAGCTAACACTCAGAAAAAAATGCTTTTATGATTACAAATTCAAATAGTTATATAAAGCAAGCAGAATTTAGCAATGTGGACAAAGCATGTAGTCTAGGTCAAAGTCAATACTCAAGACATCTCCCTGCCCTTGTTAAATCCTTTCCACCTCCACTTTAAAGATCTTATGATGAGAAAAGCCATGTAGTCATAAAGTTAATTATAAGTTAGAGTACAGCAACATAAAATCAAACTAGCTTCCTCTAGACTGCCGGAAACATAGTGGAGAACATTTAGCATATGTATTGAGGATCACAAGTATTCACACTTTTGAAACTTTTCATACTTCTGAATTTATTATAAAATTAGAAAGACTAAAAACTACAGTGGCACTATTTATAAATAAATAAAATGGAAACAAGGGAAACCTGTAATAACCAAAAAGGAAGAAATAAACCTTCTGCCTCGTGGATCCAGGAAACTGCGATGGCACCGTGTATGCAAACTTGACACCACAGCAGCAAGAAGACAAGCAGACTGAACTGCTCTCTCTCTACACAGAGGTTCCTGACATATTTATATGTTGTAAAACAAAGAAAGAAAAGGAGAAAACTGGGATGCTAATGAGATCATTTCTAATTTAAATTGTTAATTAAAATATTTTAATTAACTAATAGTATTCCTTAATGTAAAGATATTTTATGGCTTTGTATAACTTTCAAAAACAAATTTTAGAAGCTTGAGCATTAACATCAGTTTGGGGTTAAGAGACCATTTTTCAGCTAGGGTAAGAAATGTCATATAGTGACAAAATATTCTATATGAAAGTCTGATCTTTATATGGCATGGCAGGAAGAAATATAGAGGATCTTAATTTATTATGGAAAACACAGGTCCAATTTGATTGTACTCTAGATCTTCACTCTGATGAATCAGCTAAGTACGTTCTTGGTTCAATTCATTAGGTCATACACATACTTTTATACTTTTATTTTTCTTATTTTCTTTTGGAAAGTTAACTTACAGAACAACAACAACAGTATGTAAATAAGCAAAATACGTTTAGGTCCATGTCATTACTTCTTTTCTGCAAAGGTTCTTCAAGGCTGAATAATATGCTATGTATAATGTTCTTGTTCAAAGAGTTATACAGTATAACAGAGTCAAATGAATGATTATATATCAACTATGCACATGAAAATGTTATAAATTCTGTACCTGAAAGTACCTTGGCTTAGGAGTACATTCCCATGATCTCGAATATCACATAGTAAATGTTCAATAAATGGTTGAAGTGTGAAAGAATAAATACCCTGGATGAATTATTATGAAGTCATAAAAATAATAATTATTTTTAAGACTTCATAATAATTATAGAAACAATGTAAAAATGCAAAAGTTTATGCTAAACTGTGGATACACTGATTGAAAATATACAATACATATGTATAAATATTAAGTGAAAAGATGCTTTAATAAAAACCGCCCTATAATTTTTTTTTAAAGATTTTATTTCTTTATTTGACAGAGAGAGAGAGACAGCGACAGAGGGAACAAAAGCAGGGAAAGTGAGAAAGGGAGAAGCAGGCTTTCTGCTGAGCAGGGAGCCTGATGTGGGGCTCGATCCCAGGGTCATGATTTGAGCCAAAGGCAGATGCTTAATGACTAAGTCACTGTCTTCGTGCCCCTAAGGGTGCCCCTGCCCTATATTTTTTTAAGACTTTATCTTTTGAGGGGGGAGCAATTTTAAGTTCATAGTGAAATTAAAGGAAGGACGCAGAGGTTTTTCCATTTACTCTCTCCCCACTGGTACATTTCTTACAGTTGATGAATCAAATTGACACATCATAATTACCCAAAATTCACTGGTTATATTATGGTCATTCTTGGTGTTCTATATTCTATTGCTTTGAACAAATATATAATGACATGAATCCATCATTATGGTATCACAAGAGAATTTTTATCACCCTAAACATTCTCTGTGCTCATTCAACCCCCCCACAGTACCCCTTGCTCAACCTCTGGGAATCACTGACCATTATATTATCTCCATAGCTTTGCCTTTTTCAGAATGTCATAGAGTGTGAATCATGCAATACGTAGTCTTTTCAGATTGGCTTCTTTCATTTGGTAATATGCATTTAAGTTCCTTCCATGTCTTCCTATGATTTGATAGATCATTTATTTTTATAGCTGGATCATAGTCCAAAGTCTAGATGTACCATAGTTTATTTATCCATTCACCTACTGAATGATAGCTTGGCTGCTTCCAAGTTTTGGCAGTTACGAATACAGCTGTTATAAACATTTTTGTGCAGGTTTTTGTGCAGACATAATTTTTCATCTCCTTTGGATAAATACCAAGGAACATGATTGCTGGATGGTATAGTAAGAGTATGTTTATTTTTGTAAGAAATTGTCAAAATACCTTCTAACGTGGTTATACCATTTGGCATTCCTACTAGCGTACAATGGGAGTTTCTACTATTCTACATCCTCACTAACATTTGGTTCTGTCAGTAGTCCACATTTTGGTCACTCTAATTGGTGTATAGTGATCTCTCATTTTTAATTTGCTTTTCCCTCATGAAATATGATTTGGAGCATCCCTACATATAAACACACATTTGCCATATGTAGATCTTTTTTCATGTGGGATCTGTTAAGGTCTGTGTCCCATTTTTTAAAATTGGGTTGCTTATTTTCTTATTCCTGAGCTTTAAGAATCCTTTATATATTTTTAATAATAGTTTGTTTTTGTAAATATTTTCTCCCAGTATGTGACTAATCTTCTCATTTTTTTGACATTGTCTTTCACAGATCAAAAGTTTTTAATTTTAATGAAATCTAGCTTATCAATTAATTCTTTCATGGATCATGCTTTTGGAGTTGTATCTACAAAAGCATTGCTACAGCCTAGGTCATTTGGGTTTTGTCCTCTGTTATCATTATAGGGGCTTTATAGTTTTTTATTTAGGTCTGTGTTCCATTTGAATTCGTTTTTGTGAAAAGTGTAAAGTTTGTGTCTAGATTCACTGTTTTTGCATGTATATCCATTGTTCAAGCATCATTTGTTGAAAAGACTACCTTTGCTCCACTGCTTTGTCTTTTTTCTTTGTCAAAGATCAGTTAACTATATTTATGGTGGGGTCTACTTCTGGGCTGCCTATTCTGTTCCACTGATTTGTCTGTTTTTCACCAATACAATAATATCTTGATTACTGGAGCTTTATAGTAATTCTTGAAGTCAGCTGTGTTAGTCGTCCAACACTGTAATTTTTGATCAATATTGTATTGTCTATTCTGAGACTTCTGTCATCTCCATATAAACTTTAGAATCCATTTGTTGATATATAGAAAATAATTTTCTAGGTTATTTATTGAGATTGTATTGGATCTATAGATCAAGTGGTAATAGATGGGACCTTACAATATTGAGTCTTCCAAATCTATGAACATGGGGCATCTCTCCATTAATTTAATTCTTCTTAGAGTTCATTGATTTGAGTTTTATAGTGTGTGTGTGTGTGTGTGTGTGTGTAGGAAAACAAAAGTTTTTTTGTGTATTAACCTTGTGTCTTGAAATCTTGCTATAATCTCTTACTAGTTCTGAAAGGTTTTTTTTTTGTTTTTTTTTAACTAATTCTTAGACAGTCATATCATCTGTGGCCAAAGACAATTTTATTTGTTCCTTTTCAACCTGTATAAACTTTGTTTCCTTTTTCTTATCTTATTGCATTATCTAGAACTTGCACTAAATGTTGAAAAAGAGTAGTAAGAAAGGATATCTTTGCTTTGTACCTGATCTTAGTGGGAAGTTCTGAGTTTCTCACCATTAAGAATGATGTTAACTGTTATTGTTGTTGTTTTTAGATATTCTTTATCAAGTTCAGTAATTTTCCAACTATTCCCAGTTTATTGAGAGTTTTTATCATAAATTGGTATTACATTTTGCCAAATGGTTTTCCTGCAGCTATTGACATAATCATGTAATTTTTCATCTTTTGTTGATGTGATGAATTATATTACTTGATTTTCAAATGTTGAGCCAGTTTTCATAACTAGGATAAGTTGCACTTGGTCATAATGCATTTTTCTTTTTATCCACTGCTATATTTGATTTGTTATTATTTTATTGGCTATTTTTACATCTATGTTCATGAAAGATATTAGTCTGTAGTTTTCTTGTAATATCTTTGTTTTGTTTTGGAAATAAAGTAATGCTGACTTCAGAGAATGAGTTAGAAATTATTCTCTCAGTTTCTATTTTCTGAAAGAGATAGTTGCAAATTGATATAATTTCTTCTATGAGAAGCAAATTCCCTTTTCTTTTTTCTCCTTCTGGTATTCCCATTATGTGTATGTTTCATCTTTTATAGTTGTCCCCCAGTCTGACCTTGGATATTCTGCTCTGGTTTTTTGTTCCTTTTTTTTTTTCTGTATTATTCTCTTTGCTTTGATTTTTGAGGATTCTCTTGATATATCCTCTATCTCAGAGGGTCCGTCCTCAGCTGTGTCCAGTGTACTAATATGGCCCTCAAGGAATTTTTCATTTCCGTTACATTATTTTATCTCTAGCAGTTTAATTGTTGTTGTTGTTTTTCCTAGGCTATCCACCCTTTTATTGTGTTAATTGTCCATCTGCTTTTTTTTTTTCATGCTTGTTAGCCATTAAAGCCCTCATCATATTAATCATAGTTGTTTTAAATTAGTAGTTTGATAATTACAATCTCCCTGCCATGTCTGGTTCTGATGCTGTCTCCGTCTCCTCAAATTGTGTTTTTCTTTGTTTGTTTTTTGCTTTTTTGTATACCTTATATATTTTTTCTCTTATAGCTAGACATAATACACTAGGTAAAAAGAATTTCCATAAATAGGATTTTATAAATACAAGTCAGATATGGAGTGAGAGAAGGGTTCTATAGTTCTATAATTAAGTCTTAGTCTTTTAGTGAGCCTATGCCTCTAGACCATGAACTTCATACGTGTTTCTCTTTTTTCTCTCCTTCTAGGTGGGGTAGAATGGCTAGAGTGGGCTAGTTAGGCATTTCCCTTCTTATACATGGAAGACTTGAGCCAGCTGCAGTTGTGTATTTCCCTGCTCCCAGGTCAGTTGGGTTCTGATAATGCCCCAGCCAGTTAGGCTTTGAGTATATCTTTTAATAGTGGGAGATCATGAGTAATCTGGGTAGAAAGTCCTTTCATATTTAAATGTAAATAATAATATAAATAATTACATTACTTAAAGATAAAAGTTATATATTATTCCAAATTATTTGCCAAATATGTTATTTTTTATTTTTTAATACTTTAAAATAAATGCAGAACATGATATACTTAGGCATAGGACCTAATAGTTTATCTTATAATATACCCATAAGTAATGCCACAGTTGATTCTCACAACTACATGATGAGCCAAAATTTAATTCTATCTCATAATTTGTGGCTAAATAAACTTTACAAGAATTGAACAATTTATTGAAGGATTTCTGGTCCATATGATTTTAAAAATAGAGCTACCACCAAGAAAATTTTAAAATAATAATAGCTCACACTAACTGAGCAAATACTATGCACTACTCAGTGTCTCAAGCATTTGTATTTGTATACACCTATATACAAATATCAAGTACTCCTAAAAAACCAAACCAAAACAAAACAAAACAGAAAAAAACAGAAATACCACTATGGAGTAGGCTGTTATCATCCATCCCCTTCTTATGGATGAGGAATTTGAGCCACAGGAAACTTCATTGACTTTCCCATTGCTTAGGTAATTGAAAGAGGAAGAGTCAAGATTTTGCACATGTTTGATTTAGAATTTGTGCTAACCACTAAGCTATACCATGTCCCAAGAACAGAGTTAAATATATATGTATATATGTATGTAAATATGTGTATATATATGCAATATAAGATTTCAAAGAATGATACAGATAATATGAATAATCCTCAATACAGAAAAATAAAACAGAAACACAAAGTAGAGACTAGAGATGAAACCATAGGTCTCTGGGCTCTGGGGTTAGAAGCAGGCCCTAGTTATTCAGCTTTTGTAGGGTAGCAGAAACTAAGTGTTTTGTGTCAGATGGAAGTTAAAAAGTTGCCTTATTGCTAAAACCATGAGTAATGAAATATTTACTGACACTATGAAGCTAACAAAAGTTGCTAGCTAATGCTATTTGAAACTACAATTTATATGAAGTTATATAATTAAGGAATCTGCAGTTTTTACAATCTCACAGTCTGGATCTGAACCAAGTAACAAACTCTAGTGACTGGTTCTGTGTTTTTCAAGACCAGAAGTCAAGATTCCTGACTCATAAATGTAAGACTTATCCTTTGGCTACTGGCCTAGGAGAAATGGAACAAAATAAATAACCACAATACTGAAATGAGGAGTAAACACAAATAAAAGGCTAGATAGACAAAGGAAGGGAAAAGAGAGAATAACTCTTCTTACCTCACTCAAAAGAAACTACACATTTTTTTTCCTTAACATATAAAGAAATTTGAAGCTAAGAAAGATAGTCAATAATTGAAAGATAAAATAGTCTGGGTGCATTAAAATTATAGAAAAACTGAAAAAGATTTTTAAGTAAGTGTGTCTCAAAGATTTTAATGAAGAGCTAATACTCATTAAAACAAAAAAAGAAATGAAACAAAAGCAGTCTAAAGTGACTTAAGAAAAACCAAGAAAATTGAAACATTAATCAGTAAAGAAAAAAGGCTTAATAGACACAATATACTCTAGACTAGACAGAGTTGAAAAGGTAGTTAGTGAATTGGAAGAATATACTGGGAAATTCAGCTAGATTGCAGATGTAAAGATAAGAAAGATGAAGGCATGAAGATCATTAAGAGATATAGCATGTATAGAATAATTTATTATATGTTTAACAAATATTATAAAAAATGTACGAACAAGCAAAAGAGTAGTATTGAAGGCATAATATAAGGCTGAGGGGCTCCTGGGTGGCTCAGTGGGTTGGAGCCTCTGCCTTAGGCTCAGGTCATGATCCCAGGGTCCTGTGATCAAGCCCCACATCAGTCTCTCTGCTCAGCAGGGAGCCTGCTTCTGCTCCTCTTTCTCTGCCTGCCTCTCTGCCTACTTGTGATCTCTTTCCCTGCTTTTGTTCCCTCTGTCGCTGTCTCTCTCTCTGTCAAATAAATAAATACAATCTTTAAAAAATAATAATAATAATATTAGGCTGAAACTTATCTAGAATTGAAAAAAAAGATGTATGTTCAGAAGAACTGCACTCAAGTATTGAGCATAATGCATAAAAATAAAAGTACACCTGGATGCAATGTAATGAAAAATGTGGGCTATTATGGTTGAAGACAAAATTATCTACAAAAGAAAAGTTACAAGTTATCTATAAAAGAAAGGCAGCTAGATTGATAACAAAAATTAGATGTTAGAAGCAGAGGAATAATGCCCATATTGTATGGGAAAATAAAATTTAACCAAAATTTGTTTACCTAGCTAAATATGACTCTGAACTAAAACACTTTCAGAGATTCAGACTAAAAAGTTTAAACCTAAGTATGGAAAGAATTATTAATAATTGTATTTTACCACAAATATTAATAATTATATCATCAGAAGATATAATGGTGAGCACAGATATTGAAAAGTCAAAGTATTTTAATCAAGGGGAGTTAACTTTTAATCAAGATAGAAAAGAGAAAATGCCCAAACCAAATCTTAACTCTAACCCTAATTCGAACATAACTTTATTCTTAATTGGAGAAAAAGCAAAAAACAGGAAATAAGTGAAAAAAGTAAAGAAAAAATTAAATGGAAAACACAATAACTTGTGATAGCAATAATTACCAATGAATAAATAATTGCATACACACACACACACACATACACACACACACGGCACTTACATAGAAATTGAAAGTAAGAGGTAACTAAGATTGTTTAAAAAATAAAAGAACTACAACTATGTGCATCTTATAAGAGAAACATTAAAAACAAATAACAATAATAATAAAAATAAACAAAATATTCAGAAAGTGAAAAAAAAGAACTAAATTATTAAATACCAATTAATAGGAAGCTGGTGTAAGAGTATCTATATAAAAAAACAGAGATTTAAGTTAAAAAATTACTAGATCTGATTACTAGAGAATAAAAGGAGCACTCTATAAACCTCATTGGCTACGATACTGCCACTGCGCAAAGCTAGGGAGCACTCTATAAATAAGATGTGACAGTCATAAATTTTTTTTTAAGATTTTATTTTTATTTATTTGACAGAGAGAGATCACAAGTAGGCAGAGAGGCAGGCAGAGAGAGAGAGAGGAGGAAGCAGGCTCCCTGCTGAGCAGAGAGCCCGATGTGGGACTCGATCCCAGGACCCTGAGATCATGACCTGAGCTGAAGGCAGCGGCTTAACCCACTGAGCCACCCAGGAGTTCGACAGTCATAAATTTTTATGTAACTAAAAATGAAGTCTGAAAATACATAACAAAAGTTAGTTTAACTATAAAAATAAATTATAATTTACCCAAGTGAGGGAAGATTTTAATATATGTCTACCAGATATCGATAGATACAAAAAAATTAAGCAAGATTTCACTAAAAAAAAAAACACACAGATCTAGACAGAAAGCAATATTCATCATATACATAATGTATAATATCATCAAGTATACGTGAAATATTTACAAAAATTAGCAACATGACAAGCCACAAAATAAGTCTCAAGAAATGTCAAAGAAGAGATGTCATAAAGGTCACATTTTCTTGCACTGATGCAATTAGAAACTAAAAATTACACTGAGATTAAAGAAAAAGAAAGCTTGAAAGCAAAAAAAAATCACATGCAACTTACAAGTTTAGAATTAATTCAAATGAATGAATTCATACTACATTTGTTGAATAAAACTAAAGTCATCATTAACGGAAATTCATGATTTTACATGAATTTTTTAAATATTTAAAATAAATATACAGTTGAAACTGAATGTTCTTCAGTAAAGAAGAAATTTTTAAAAGTAGAAATAAATAATTAAAATATGATGGAAAAACAAAATTAAAATATGGTAGAAAAATTTAAACAGAACTATTAAAATAGTAAACAAAATGAGAGAACTAAATAAAAAACTAGCCTTTGCAAAGAACATATAGACAGACAAATTGAAATATTTGTCAAATAAAGCGAAATAGGATAAAGAAAAAAGAAGTCATTATTGAACAACATTATGAAATGAAAGGGGAAACAATTAAAATATGGTAAGGATTCAAGAAACCACACCAAAAATGCTACAAAGGATTTGATATAAGTTTTCAATTCTTCAGTGTAATGGAGTTTCCAGAACAATACAAATTTTAAAACCAACTAAGTATATAAATTTTGAAAATACTGCCATAAATTCCACAAAAAGCAATGTAAAATTAAGAGGAAAAACAAACAAACACTAAACAATAGAAAAATTGCTCTTCAAGGGACCAGTAAACAAAGGAAAAAACTAATAAAACACCTGAAAATCTTTTCACAAACCTTGATAATCTAGTTCAGTTTATCAAGTTAAAACCTCAATGGTTATGGATGGAGTACATTCAGTCAGCTTGACTTGCCAGGCCAAGGTCATTCTTGTGACCATATGTTAGTGACCTTTGAACAACTTCCTCTTATCCCTACACTGTAACTAGTCTCCTTATGGAAACCCATTTCCTTGGATAGAGCAACTGCCTAAGGCAAAGGCATCTGGCTCAAGTAGGAATAATAATACTTTCCCATGTTTTTCAAACTATTGTTGAGAGAAACAAGTTCTTTCCTCTCCAATTAAAATGGGTAAAAAATGGGTAATTTATATATACATAAGTAATCATAGTTCTAATGTCCAAGTCCAGCACGGCAAATAACACATTGATAGGATTTAGAACATTTAGGAAGGCTGGTGGCATTTGAGTGCTGGTTTCAGCTAAATCTAGTTGTCAGATGTTCAGTTTTATGAGCCAATGAACATCCTAATTCTGCTGAAGTTAGTTTGAGTTTAGGTTTTTCTTTTCTTTTCTTTTTTCTTCTTCTTCTTCTTCTTCTTTTTTTTTTTAAGATTCTATTTATTTTTTTTTAATTATTTATTTATTTGAGAGAGAGAAAGAGAGGAGGGGAAGAGGGAAAGAATCTCAAGCAGTCTCTGAGCATGGAGTTCAACACCGGGCTCAAGCTCATCATGATCCTGAGATCACGACCTGAGCCCAAACCAAGATTCAGATGCTTAACCAGCTGAGCCACCCAGGTGCCCCGAGTTTGAGTTCTTCACCTGAATCTGTCTTTTTTTCCTCCTATCAAATTAGAATAGATTTTTAAAATAATGATATTGATAAGGGGTCAGAAAAACAAACAGATTTGCATTCCTGATGGGTGTACAAGTTGATAGTGAAAATTAGCAGTTTTCATTGTCATTAAATATACTTAATACTATTTATAATAGTATTTCACTATGTGAAACAATCCCGTTTTATAGATGAGAAAAATAAGGTTTAAAGAGATCGAGTAAATTTCCTAAAATTATGTAACTAAAATAATTTGGAGTGAAGATTCAGGTATAGATATGGTTGACTTTAGAGTCTGAGATTTTAATGGATATATTACATTCTATTTCTTGAAAGTAATATAGTATGATATGTCACAAATGTTTAAGTATATTGACTATATCCCCCATCAGTTTACATTTAAATAAATCAACAACCCAGATCAATCTTTGTCACAAAGATGTTTATAAGATGAGGCATGTTTATAAGATGAGGCAGTGAAAATGTAAGTTAATTCTTGATAAACAAACTGATAGACACCCATGTTTATTTGTATATACATAAAACTGTAACCTATAACTATAGAACTAAACTATTACTTTAATTATTATAATGATGTTTCCAAAGGTGATTAATACCAGGGAAAACATGCATATAGTTCAGTGAAAGAAGCAGAAAACAAAACTGTTTACACTGTCTGATGCACACACACAAAGCATTATGTTGAAAATAAGATTGGTAGGAACTAAATCAGAACTGATTATCTTTAGGATGAATCATTTTTATTTTATTTGTTCCTTTTCACATTTTCAAAATTCAAATTTAATGGAATTAGCATATATTAATTGTTATCATCAGAAAAATATTTTAAAATGAATAAATAATGAAATCAAAACATCATACACAATACCTGTCAAGTGATCTAATTTTCATTTCCTAAAATTCTGCTATGTGAAATGGGCAAGAAGGAGGGGTCATCAAGCAAATGGCAGAAACATTAAGCCCTAGAAACATCAGCTGCTTTCAATATGTGAAGGTAATGACCTGCAACTTAGTATTAAGGTATAACTATAATAAAATGTTTGGGCTCATTAGGAGGAAAATTAGTATTTCAAACATTTTTAGTACTAATACATTAGTGTGTCTCTAAGGACAGGTCTGTGCAGCATTAAGCATTAGCTCATTAGACCATTTCCTCAATACCCTAATGGCACAAATAAGGCAAAAAAAAATGCGGAATTAGAATGGAAAGTGATGGTAAATTTTGGGACTGTTTAAGGAGGGAATGTAAAAGATGGTAAAAATAAAGATAAGATTACCTTTGTCACTACATGCTTTTTTCTGATGCCATTGTCACATCATTGCTAGGCATTGGTAACTTGAATACCCAATCAAGCCCCAGGGATTTGGGAGCTAGACATCTCAAAAATAATTACTTAGCATCTAGAGTACACAATGCTATACTACATAACCATCATAAGGTCTTCAAAGTGATACATATTTATTTTATTTGATCATTCCTCTGTGTGGTTAGGTTATGCTATCGTTTCATTCAGATGAGAAAAACCAAGATTTACAATGTGTTACAACTTGCTCAGAGTCATTTTGATAGTAAAATATAGACTCCAGATTCAAATTCAGCCAATCTGATTCAGGTGTCTAAGCTCTTAAACTCTTAACAAGAAAACTATTTTGCATGCTTTGACTTAGATGCTTTAGGGACAGGAATCCCATAAAGTACCACTAAAGTGGTGAAACAGCATAGTCTGTAACTGAGGTAGAATGCCCTAAAAGAGCTAATAGGACTTTAACAGAATATCAACAAATAAGTAGTAGCAAAGAACAAATTGAACAAGTAGGTGTTTAAGTGTATAAGGCAGACGAATAATTAGAAATAAATGAAGACAATTAATGTTTATAAAGAAACACATAATTATCAAGTTGTACTAGGTTCCTGGGTTGCTGCCAAAAGCAAGAGCCACAATGGATATAAGCTCAAAAAGAGTTTATAGTTATTTGTCAGAGAGAGAGAAATAACCAAGCAATTACAACACAAAGTTGAATGCTAGAGGTAGGTAGAGGGTTTAGAGTACTAATTGAACACCTAACCCAAGCCTGCAGCATCAGAGTTTTCTTGCAGGAATGTAGCCCTAGGATAGGCACATTAAGTGAATGCAGCTTTCTGGAAATGATAGCATTTTATTTTATTTTATTTTATTTTATTTTATTGATTTTTTAAAATTTTATTTATTTGAGAGACAGAGAAGAGTATAGAGGGGAGGGTCAGAGGGTCAGGGAGAGATGGTCTTTTATTTTTTTTTAAGATTTTTTTTATTTATCGGGTAGACAGAGAGCGCACAAGCTGGGGAGCAGCAGGAGAAAGGGAGAAGCACGCCCCCTGCCGAGCAGGGATTCTTGATGGAGGGTTTGATCTCGCGGCCTGTGGATCATGACCTGAGCAGAAGGCATATGCTTAAGCCTCCAAGTGGGTAGAAGAATAAATGAAACAAGATGGGATTGGGAGGGAGACAAACCATAAGTGACTCTTAATCTCACAAAACAAACTGAGGGTTGCGGGGGGGGGGGGGTTTGGGAGAAGGGGGTGGGATTATGGACATTGGGGAGGGTATGTGATTTGGTGAGTGCTGTGAAGTGTGTAAACCTGGTGATTCACAGACCTGTACCCCTGGGGATAAAAATATATGTTTATAAAAATAAAAAATTATAAAAAAAAAAAAAAAAAAAAAAAAGAAGGCATATGCTTAACCAACTGAGCCACCCAGACACCGCGGGGAGAGACCCTCTTAAGCAGATTCTGTACTGAGTGTGGAGTCCAAGGCAAGGCTCCATCTCATGATCCTGAGATAACAGCATGAGCAGAAACAAAGAGTCTGCTGCTCAACTAACTGTGCCACCTGGTGCCCCAACAATGGATATCATTTTAAATAGATTAAGATTATGAAGAGATATTACTGAAGAGAAGGTGGAAGGGAATCATTATTATTGAAAATGGCACAGTGCAGAGCACAAAAGCAGAAATGAACAAATTTCACTATGGGGAATATGATGAATTTATGATGAAGTTAACAATGTGTAAAAATTCTGAAGGGTTTTGGATCTTACACTGAGAAATATGAATTTCTTATATGATGTAAAAAAATTGTTATGCATTTTGAACATAAATATTGATATGTTAAAAAGAACATTTGAAGGCCAGTAGTCTCAGTGAATTAAGCAGGTACTCTCGAGTACTAAGTTGTATACATGGTACCCTGAAAAGCAAACGAACATTACTTTCCTTTGGCTTTCCAGTGTGTCCCTTAAGTCTAAGCAAGACTTGGACTGAATCCATGCAAACTTGTCTGGGCCAGTAGGAAAATCATCACTTCATTCACCAGAAAAATATTGACTGAGCCTACTAGCTATTAGGCATAGGTTTAAGAACTCATATACTTCTGGGGAAATCATATAATAAACTAAATAAATCAGTAAAATATGTGGCATATTAAATGTTAACAAGATTTATGGGGAATAAAAATCAATGTAGGGGTGCCTTGATGGCTTAGTCAGTTGAGTGTCTGACTTTTGATTTCCACTCAGGTCCTGATCTCAGGGTTCTGTGATTGAGCCCAGCATCAGGCTCCATGCTCAGTGGGGAGTCTGCTTGAGATTCTCTCTCTCTCTCCCTGTGCACCCCCCGACCTCAAATAAATGAATAAATATATATATATTTTTAAATGTAGACAGGAATTTTTGGCAAAAAGGATGTTAAAGTGTAAGTAGCCTGATCAAGGAGGTTCTCCTTAAGAACATGGCTTTTGAGTTAAGAGCAGGATTTGTGAGAATAAGCTGTTCTATGGAAGAATGATCCAGGAAAAGGGAACAGTGATCAAGGGCTCAAACGCACAAGTACTGAAAGTAAATAGGGCAGGTAGCTGGACCTGAAAATCCTTGATTCTATGTGAAATAAAAAACAAAAACAAAAACAAAAAACAAAAACCAACAACAACAAAGAAAACTGGTGCTATGCACTGAATGGAGTAAATAGGGTTATATTTAGAGATCAGCTGAATGATGAGAGTTGCTATTGAGTTGCTTCCTGGGGGCAGGAAGAAACATTCCCATGATTTCCACTATTATCTAGATGTTTTAGCTCCCAAATTTACATGTTCAATTGACACCTCTCTTTTGAATTCCAGACGTTATTTCCAACTACCCACAGAACGTCTCCATTTAAACGTTCCACAGGTACCACAAGTCAGCATGCTCAAAGCCAAAATTACCAACGTGGTCCTTCAGCTGCATTTCCCATTTCAGTAAAAGGCTCTACATTCCACACAGTCACCAGAGTGCGACAGCCTCACTAGAGCTTGTTAGCCTATTCTCCATCTTTCTCCAATCCTGCTGAGCTGAAGGAGGCCTCCACTTCACACAAATCCCTTACGTCAGGTCCTCCTCATCTCACATGTGAACACATGTAGTAAACGCCCTGCCTTCAACCCGACATCTGTGCAGGCCCTTTCCATGACAGTGGTTCTCAAATGGAAGTATTTTACCGTCCATAGGACATTTGGTAATGTCTAGAAACATCTCTGTCACAACTGGGGTCCCTGCCATTGGCATTTAGTTGGTGGGGGCCAGAGATCCTGATAAATACCTTACAATAAACAGGACAGCCCCACCCCCACCTCCAACATGAAATTACCTGGCCCATTATACCAATAATGCCATATTTGACAAACTAATGGCAGAGTTGTTATTTTTCTCAAATGCAAATTTTAGCCCCTCTTTGACCTTCCTCCTTTTTTGCTCAAATTTCCCCCAACGTCCCTATATATTACTCTGGTTTATACTCTATAATACATATGCTTTCATGTTTTTCTTCTTGTTATCTCTCAAATGACTATTTCTTTCTCTGGTAAATATTAAAAATATTAACACTTGGGTCAAACTCAACTTCTACAGATTTCTAAGGAATGTAGTTTTCCTTCTGTTGCCCCAAAGAACTATCTTATAAAACTTACACAACAAATTGTACTTTCTGTATATGTGCTTCTCTTCCTCCTAGACCTATCTTATCCAATACACGTGGCTACTGATTACTTAAAATATAAAACTGAAACTGAGAAAATGGATTTTTAGTTTTTAAAAATTTAGGTAGTTAAATTTAAAATCTCCTCATATAGTTAGTCATTATCATATTGAACATTTATTTATTTATTATTATTTTTTAAAGATTTCTTTACTTATTTGAGAGACAGTGCAGGGAAGGGAAGAGGGAGAGGAAGAGATAAACTCAAGCAGACTCTGCACTGAGCACAGAGCCTGACACAAGATTTAATCTCACGACCCTGAGATCACAACCTGAGATAAAACCAAGAGTTGGATGCTTAATCAACTATACCATCTAGGCCCCCACATATTGGACATTTTAGGAAAAGAATGTTTCTACCATTATAGAAATTCTATTAAACCCTCTGTACTCAGTTTGGGGCTTACATTATATATTTAGTACATATTTAAATAAATTATTGAATGAATTATTATGTCCATAGCTGAATAGTCAGCAAAGCTTTTCGTAATGATTGGGATTGAACTCTTTCAAAAATTATACAAGATAATCCCACTGACACTTAGTTAGCCATCTTTGGTACTTATAATTTTTGCCTTACATTGATACAGTTATCTGCTTTTTGTATAATTTTGATTCTTTAAATACATCCTAGTTCATCAAGGAAAAGGATCAAATACCTTACTTATCTGAATCTCCCACAAAACCTAGCAGGATGCTTTTCATTTTGCAAATGCTAAACAAACTGAAACCACAGTTTTGATAGAATTGAGAATAGACTGGCCTAATTTCCCCTGCCAAATATAGTATAAATTGGTGGATTTCTGAAGTTACAGGGAGGAAGAAGGTTTAATAAATCACCAAAAGCCTTTCTACTCTAAAGATAATTTTTGAGACTAACATTTTAGTCAAGGAGAAATGGAAATTCCTAACATGGCATATGAAATTAATGCATTCTGCCTCTGGCAATGAGTCACTTCTAAAAGCACTAAAGATAAATTTTCTGACTCTTATGTGAGTTTACTTCATTTTCGGTGTCATTATTGGCATTATTTCAGATATTCATGTATGAAATCTTTGTCTTAAAGGCCCTTAGTGTTTTCTTCTGATGTGGCTTGTCACAGTGCAATAGGCTTCCATGATATATTCACATAGTTACATACTGTAATGTCAAAGTAGAACAATAGGACTATTAGAATATGAAGGAATGAAACAAAGAGATAAGAAGAAAAACTAAAGCTTAGTACTGAATATCTAGAGACCAATATTAAATTATTTGAGTTTGGCATTACTGTGTACGTAAAGTAAAGATTTCAGTGGTGCTGTTGGGTTTGTTAGTAAGCACTGAGTCACAAAGAAAACATTCAAATTCAGAAAGACCGATGTTGAAAATACAATCTTATTTATCTTAAAAAATAACTTCTTACTGATATATTCAAATTCAATAGCTTTTCTCAGTTTCTAAAGAAAATACGAATGATTATTGATACATTTCTGAAAGAGAATATGAAGATTCTCTAGATCAATGTTTCCTACAGATTAAAAAAATTAAATGCAGGCTTAAGAAATTAAAAGGACTCCACATGAAATCAGTGGCCCAATCAAGGCTATAATTCACATTCACACTGTCAAACTTTATCTTATAGGAGGAAAGGTTAAGTATAAATTTTAAAAAGAATGTTATTATCATTATAGTCACATATATTCTGGTTAAATTTGCTGACAGTTAAACACAGATGATAAAACGTTTTCCATTGCCAGTCACAATGGAATAATAGGGATCAGGTTTACTCTCCTACTTGAAACAACCAAAAAAAAAAAAAAATCAAGATATAGGAATCGTGGTTTACAAGACACTGTACATTAGGCAATGAAGGACAATAATCTTGGAGAGACAGGAAGTTACTGAGTCACAGAAGACTGCTGTGACATACTGCCTTGACAATTGCTAGCCCACAGCACAAAGAGAGGGCACCCAGACAGAGAAGGGATGACTCACAAAATTGAGGAAATGGAGCTGACAGTCTAGGGAGACTAAACCAGCTCAAGTTTGCAGGGTGGAGCACAGGAGAGGAGAGAGTTGCACAGAGAGAACGCTGGAGGTCTGTTGTAGGACGACGTCCTCCAGTACTTAGCGGAGTATTGACTAGTATATGCATATGAGGAAAGCAATACAGTCCTAGAAAGAACCAGCTGAAATGATTAGAGGTAAGTGGGGAAGGCCTTCACACAAAGCTGGGAACTGTGCCTTTTCTAGCAGCAAGACTGAAACATTTCAAGATTCCGAGATGCTGGGCAGATTAGAGCACAAAAAATGGTCTTGCTTCAGTAAGGGGGATGTAATTATTTCTAGATTCAGCACGTCTTCCGTTCCACCTGACAAATCTTAAAAGCAGACCTGGAAGAGCCAGTTTCTAAGTAAAATAAAAGCATCCCAGAATAAAGCTCAAGAATATTTACAGGAATACAAAAATATCCATCATCTAACTGATTACCTCGATGAATTTATAATGTACATGGTAATATTGCCATTTAAGGCATGAGAAAGTTGAGGCTACTTCTAATTCACGTACCTGGTAAGTGGTAACTGGGATCTGAAACTCAATCCAATTGAGTTCAAATCTACTAGACAAACTAGAAGGAAGTCAGAAATAAATTCATATATAAATCAAATAAAAGGTCTTTATTCACCATACTTTAATTTTAATATACGTTATTTCTTGGTTTTGGAATAGTGATTTCGGTACTAGAAGCTGAGAGTGAAAAGAAGAGATGTTGGGGGGAAGGAAGGGTGATGTGACCATTAGTGAATGTGACCAGACAATGAAAAGCCTCAGTAGAGCTTAGAGTTTTAAAATTTTTCTTGTCACTTTTCCTGTTAAACTGGGAAATAGAAGATTTAACTAAAACATGCCGATAGACTTCCACCGAATCTTTAAGCAATTACAATATGGCACATTTACAGAATTAATGTGATCACCCAACTGAGTAATTCACACACAGAGAGAGCACATATTTTCCTGAAGTGATTATAACTTGAGAGATCTTTGCCCCTGCCCACCAACTTATTTCCTTCTAAACAACCACCTTTAAATAAAGTATGTGTATCATATTTACTTACATTTGAATGAAACCCACATTGATAATCCAACTTCCTAACACAACCCACAATGACGGGTAACCCAGTTTGAGAATTAAAGGACATCCAAATTCTTTTAAAAACCAATTTCTCAACTGCTAAACCTCTACGACACTTTGATCCGTTTAATCAAGCTGCTCTAACCTATCCTTGTCCTAGAATAATACAGCTCTGTCTCTCCACAGCATGATGAGCTAAACAAAGAAATTTGTACATCATTTTTTTTAAATAATAAAATTTCCTTTTTTAAAGGACCTGTCTAATAAAATTGTTAGTCATTCATTAAATATTTACCAGACAAGCATTCCCTGTTAAAATGCCTTCATGCCAGGTGGTAGAGTGTGGTGAGAGGCGGGGAGAGGACACGAGAAGTTGGGGACTACATGATCATAGATAGACCTTACTCAGCTATGGAGTCATGTTGTTCAAACTAATTTGTAAATCTCCTAAGTGAAATGAAATGTATTGTCTGGCCGCTTTGTATTTTTGAAACATTTATACATAAGAACAAAATAGATAGAGGTGAGTATACTTGAAAATACAAACTGTGTGTTTTTGTCCCAAAGCCTTTCACCTTTGCTTGGACCAATATTTTGTTTGCTAACCTGTAACTTAGCATGCTGTGACTCTGGTCTTCCCATTTACCAAGTCAAGAAACAGAACAATCTACGTGGAGTTTGAAATAAACAGCATGTGATACTGCTGGAACCGGTTTTGCATTAATTTACAAGAGAAACTAGAGATTACAAGACCCCCTGAAGAATAAAAGCTAGCCATAGTTGAAATTGCATTTGAAATAGTATGCAAGGATGACAATTTTAAAGATGCAAGCACTTAAATTCATTAATCTGTTGTCCTTTGTCAAGGAAGAAAGTCAGCCCTTCTACATTCCCAGAGTGATGGAGGGGCCAGCGCAGGGAATGAAAATTACAGAAGCTCTAGTTTTCTGCTGCAGTGGCTGGAGGTCAGAGAGGGGCTTGGGACCCAGATGTCTAGATTAGGAGCTGACTTAGATCCAGACTGTAAAATATCCAGTCAGATCTGTTTCTTTCTTTGTTGGAAAAAGACAATTTTTTTTTTTAAATTTTACCTAAGTCAGTTATGACTGACTAACTATGAATAAGGTACAACTTCATATTTCTACTAATTTCAAAATAATCCTTTCATAAGTGCTTAGACACAGCTTTTTAGAAGTATATATATATATATATATATATTTAAAGATTTATTTATTTATTTATTTGACAGAGATCACAAGTAGGCAGAGCAGCAGGCAGAGAGAGAGGAGGAGAAGGAAGCAGGCTCTCCACAGAGCAGAGAGCCCAATGTGGGGCTCGATCCCAGGACCCTGAGATCATGACCTGAGCTGAAGGCAGAGGCTTTAACCCACTGAGCCACCCAGGTGCCCCTAGAAGTATATATTTTTAACATTTCATGGCGAAATAAAGCAAATCACCTAGCAAAGATGGTAGCAACATGTTAATACTGTTCTTAGTAATAATTCTTCTTCTCTTTGCCCTTTTGTTCTTTAATCATTGAAGATGTTATTACATTTAGATCCACACAAATTCTGTTAAACCTGTTTCATCTGTTGTGAAACAACTGAAGTTGCTACTGTATTTGGCAGAAGTCTCTTTTAAAGTGGCCAATTACTAATGATTAATACAGGGTTCACTGCAGTAACACTGTCAGGTAAACCTGCAATGAATTTATTTTCTCTTAACCTGTACATAACTACAGTCACATAAATTCAGGGTAGTAGCACTATATATATAAAAACGGTAGTTTATGGATAGGTTTGTCACCATAATGTTTACATTATTAAAGTTCATGTTTGGGGTGCCTGGGTGGTTCAGTTGGTTAAGGGTCTGCCTTTGGCTCAGGTCAAGATCCCAGGGTCATGAAATGGAGCCCTTTTGGGGCGCCTGGTTCTCCTAACTAAACAAAACAAAAAAACAATAAAACCCGAATCAACAAACAAAACAAATGAAGTCTATATTTAAGATTCTTTGTGGTCTTACTTTCTCTAACTCAGGTGGAGTAAAAAGTTCTAGATGTAACCAGCATTTACATTAGAAACAAAGGTTTCTTTTGCTTCACTAGTATCCATCAAGGGATGTTTGCAAATTCTTAATTAATTAAATTCTTAATTAAATGAGTATGCAAACTAATATTTTAGGAAGAATACAATAAATTTAGGGTTGAGGGTTACTTAAATAGAGAAGCTTAAATTCCCTTAGTTAGAAAACTGTTGAATTTTGTGATACAGCTGTTGAAATGGGGTAGGGGTAAAAGGCTGGGCATGGTGGTGATTGACCTGCTGGGCCCAATACCACTGAAACAGGCCTCAGGGAATTCCAGATCATCTGCTGGGAGATGTTAACTTTTAAAACATTTTACCTGCAGTGCCACTCTGGGTATTCAAATTAAATCTTCTGAAGAGGAAGGGCAGATTCTCCTGCTCTGCCTGTAGTTTTGCATGTTAACTAGTAGTCACTTATTGAAGTATGAATTCACGGGGTCACATTCACCCACGAACACACAATTAAGTGGGGAAAATTACATTAAAGGGAATAATCAAGTTTTCTTGTAATTATGCTTATGAGTAAATTGGTGTGACGATTCTTTTTGCTCTAATTATGTGATTCAGGGATAATATATGAGGCACTAGACATTATCCCTATATGTAAAACAGTCTCTAGGAAACTCATGCTGTTTACCATACATGTAATTCTTCAAAATTTTTAAATCACACGCAAGCTTAGACTGACTACAACTAATCACAGCTGTTGCCTCTACTTGAGTTCTCTTCCTTAAGTTCATTTCATGGTTTTCTTTTCTTTAAGATTTTATTTATTTGAGAGAGAGAGAGGAAGAGAGAGCATGCACAGCTGGGGGGAGGGGCAGAGGGAGAGGGAGAAGCTCCCCGCTGAGCAGGGAGCCCTACATGGGGCTTGATCCCAGAATCCTGGGATCAGGACCTGAGCTGAAGGCAGCTTAACAGACTGAGCCATCCAGGAGCCCCTCATTGCATGGTTTTCTTAAATGTCATTCTCTCAAGTCCTTCCTCACCAATTCCATTATTAAAACCCAGCTCTCACCTCATTTTTAAATTTTTACTCTAATTTACTTTTTACTCTAATACACCTTTTTACTCTAATTGATTATGGTTAGATAACATGTATTATTCTCAAGACTATTAATTTATTTGTTTATTGTTTGGGTACTTACCAGAATATAAAGTCCATAAGAATAGGACTTGGCATCGTTCATTACTGAACATTCAATATTTATTTATTTATAAAGATTTTATTTATTTATTTGACAGAGAGAGACACAGCAAGAGAGGGAACACAAGCAGTGGGAGTGGGAGAAGAAGAAGCAGGCTTCTTGCTGAGCAGAGTCCAATGCAGGGCTATATCCCAAGACCCTGGGATCATGACCTGAGATGAAGGCAGGCACTTAATGACTGAGTCACCCAGGCACTTTGGACATTAAATATTTAGAACAGTGCTTAGGACATAGGAGATGCTTAGCAGAATTTTAAGTAGAAATTTTATTACTGAATTTTTCATGCATGTCCCCAATTTTTAAGCCATCCCAAGGATGTGCATATTGAAAAACAAGTTATTAGTCTTGTAGTCAAAGAGGAAGTATCAAGAACTATGACATAATAACAATAGTATCAAGAACTATGACATAATAACAATTTGTAACAAAGAAAGTTACAAATGTGTGAAGTCATCACTATCCAACTATAGAAGTTATTGAAGGTTAACATTTGAGGGGAAAATGATATAATATTAAATGTACTATTTCTTTGTTATTTGCAGTGTTAAATTTCTAAGAACAAAACAAAGCAAAAACACAGGGAGAAGACCGCTATAAATTTATTACATTTAAAAAATAATTTTCTAATTAATTTTTGAATGTCTGCTTATACAACTCCTTTTTTCCCCTTTACTTTTAAGTGTCATATTTTTCTACCAGAAGTAATTTTCTTTGTAAATTGTTAAGATTTAAAAATAAGATACAGTATTAGGTTAGTTTAAAAATATCGTTAATTTTTGAATATTAGGAGCAGTGAGGTAATTCAAATATCATATAAAATAAAAATGGTATGTTACATGTCCCTTAATTTTCTATTCTGCTGTTGTTTCCAATTTCCCCAGGTAGAGAGAATGTGCTTTAGTGTTTTTTACCACACAACTAAAAGTTTTGACTTATGCCTCATCTAGGTGCAGTAATGAATAAGAACTGACATCAAATATCAATATTATTGGCCCAGCTAAATGGTAATTGACATCAAGTCGGATTGCTAAAGAAGTAAACAAAATTGAAATTTTTTTTGGCGTGTAAGTACTGCCTGACATCATTTGTCCTTCAGAGGATCAATGGCTGCATGACCTAAATGTTGTTTGTATTTCTTTATACAAAATGGCCAGAGATTGATACAAAATACTTTTTGTTTGAGCTTTGATAAAAAAATTCAGAATATAAGAAACTGAGCTTCTTTTACTAAAATGAAGTGAGGACATGTATATATTTTTTAAATAGGCAATTGTGGGTATTGGTTGTTTTTCCTGATTTAAAGAAAAAATAATGTGAATTAATGCATTTATGTCCACAAACTGGCAACTTATGGAAAAGGAATTCATCTATATCAGATCAAATTTAAAACTCTTAACTGCCTAATTACTAAATGTTTTTTTAAAAATTTGAGAGAGAGAGAGAGAACAAGCAGGGGGAAGAGCAGAGGTAGAGAGAGAGAGAGAAGCAGACTCCTCTACTGAGCATGGAGACTGACTGTGGAGCTCCACCCCAGGACCTGAGATCACAACCTGAGCTGAAGGCAGATGCTTAACGAACTGAGCCACCCAAGTACCCCTAACTGGTATGTTTTGATATAAAAAAATTCTCCTACTGAGACTTATATCCATTTTTTTTTTAAGTAATATTCAGCTCAAGTTTAGTACAGTGCACAGTTTCTATTTGGAGTAGTTTCAGAATTCCATTTTCTTTTCTTCATTGAAGTATAGGTATTGCAGATTTATGTTTATAATACTGATATTATGTTACACACAACTAAATTATAGGATGTAAGAAAGTCATATTACATATTTGTGTGTGTGTTCTTTTATTTACTTCTACTTATTTGAAAGCAAATTGTTAAAAGGAATCTTAGTTTCATGAAGAAGAAGAAAGAGGAGGAGTAAGAGGAAGAGGAGGAGTGGAAGCAGAGACAGCAGCACCGGGGAGAAGAAGGAGGAGAGGGAGTGATGGAAACAGGAGCGGTAGTGAGAGCATCTTCGAGTTGCCAGGCACTAGGCTGAATACACTACTTGTATTATCTAATACTCACTGTTCTTTTTATCATTAACTTTCACAAAATAATTGAATGATTGCTCAAGATCTTGTGAATGGCAAAACCAGTATCCAAAGGTATAATTGAAATTTGATAATTTTCTAGTGCTCTAAAGTGACAAGACACTATGATTCTACAGAAGCTTTCTAAGGAGCAACTGATCTATTCTGATAATTCAAAAAGTTTAGCTTTGTATTTATGGTTTGTTGTTTAATATCCACAGAATTTGGAAGGCCAATAAACTTGAAATAAATAAGTGGGTAGAAGAATAAATGAAACAAGATGGGATTGGGAGGGAGACAAACCATAAGTGACTCTTAATCTCACAAAACAAACTGAGGGTTGCCGGGGGGAGGGGTTTGGGAGAAGGGGGGGGGATTATGGACATTGGGGAGGGTATGTGATTTGGTGAGTGCTGTGAAGTGTGTAAACCTGGTGATTCACAGACCTGTACCCCTGGGGATAAAAATATATGTTTATAAAAAATAAAAAATTAAAAAAAAAAAAGATGCAATGATACAATACTGTAATGAAATAATTGTACTTTCATTTGTTCAGAATTCCGCATTCATTCATCATAATTTTTGAACATTCTTTGTGTAAATTATATTAGATGTTAGAGATATTAAGTCAAATAAGATTTAATTTTCTTACATTTTTTTCACTGTATTCCAATTTAGGAGTCTTTATTTACTTATTTATTTATTAACCTTATTTATTTATTTGTCAGAGAGAGATTGAGAGCAAGCACAAGCAGGGAGAACAGCAGGTGGAGACAGAGCAGGCTCCCTACTGAGCCTGGAGCAAGGAGCCCGATGTGGGACTCCATCACAGGACCCTGGGATCATGACCTGAGCCAAAGGCAGACTCTTCACCAACTGAGCCACCCAGGTGTCCCTAGAAAGTTTTTTTTTTTGTTTTTTTTTTTAATTAATGAAGAGACAAAAATTGCCAAGACAATGGTGTACAATGGCTGATCCTCTAGCTTCTGCATTGGGAGAATAGCGTGACACAAGCAAAGATGCTAGGAGATGGTTAAAGATTAGGATGAAGGGAAAGCAAGAGTTTCATTTTTATCATGTTAAAAATATGACATCTTATACATATTTAGACCAAGAAGCAAAATAGCTAATGATGAATCTAATGATAATGAGCAGAATAAGACTTACTTGGAAATCATTACATGCAGGAAAAATTAAAAGTTATAGGTTTGAACGAAATGATATAAGGAGAAAATTTGCTAAAAAACAAGATTTAAGATTGAGTCTTGACACTATTTAATATTTGTCAGTCAAGTGGTGAAGCAGGATCCAGCTTAGAAGATTGAGAAGCAATAACCATGGAGATTTTACTTCTCAGGATTCAAGAAGAATATTTTAGGTGATTTATTTAGGTGAAAAATAAAGTCTGATAATAATGGAGAAATAATCATGTGACATGTAACAATGTGAAAACTGAGAGCAATTTCAGTGGAGTTTTTGACTTGGAGTTTATACCTGAATGGCTGAGTCTAAGATGATATTGGAGATTTCAGGGCAACATGGAGGAATAAGACAATGGAAAAATAACACTGCCATTCAAACTTCAAAGAAATTATGGATTAAAAAGTTAAAAAAACAAATTAATGTATATCTAAACTAAAAACAAAACATAACAATGAAACAGGGACAGGCAAATTTGAAAAGAACCCAACAGAAATTCTATAGATGATAAATGTAGTAGCAGAAATACAAAAGCTCAATAGAAAAATTCATAGTAAACTAGATTCAACCAAATTAAATTTAGTGAATTATAAGAGAGATCTGAAGAAGTCCATCAGCAGTCAGCATAGCGAACTACAGCATAGGAAATACAAAGACAAGTTAAGAAACTTGGGGAACTAAACAAAAGGTTTCAACCTAAGGATAAAAGGAGAGTCTAAAGGATGGACTAGAGGGAACTGACAAGAAACAATATTTAAAGAAATAATGGCTGAAGATTTTTTGGGATTAACAGAATACAATGGTGCCCATATTGAAGAAGCACAGCAAGTTTTGAAGGAAACAAGGAGACAAGACCACATGTACACACATCATAAAAATATTGAAAATAAAATAGTAAATGTACTAAAAAGTTTCAGAGAGAAAAAGCAAACAGGTTACCGACATAGGATCAGCTACTAGATTGAGAGCGGACTTTCATGGCAAAAATAAATCCAAGAGAAAATGGACTATCACAATGAAAATAAAATATGCAAAGACCAAGAGACTTACTATCTACTGACTCTCAGTGAAAGAGCTACTAGAGAGTATTTTTCAGCAAGAAGAAAATGAAACTTTCAAAGAAGGAGAAAAAAATAAATAAATTAATTGTAAACAAAGAAATAATAAACTATATTGGTAACACTAATAAATATCAACTCTTTCAAGGTGGAATCAAAATATAAAATAAAAATAACATGGAATATTGCAAATTGATGTCTAGAAAACAGTCTGAATGTTTTAATTTCTTTGTGTTGTTCTGTGGAGAATAGCAGTGTTATTTAATTGTAGGCATGTTAGTGAAATAAGATCTGCATATTAAAAGTGGAAGAGTAACAAAAACAGACAAAAAGGAAAAAAACAAGGAAATTAGATAATAGAATAAACAAAATAATATGGTAAAAGTAAATCCAAATATATTATTAACAAATGTAGACCAATTAAAGTCAGCTATTAATGACTCAGATTTTATTAAAAACATGAAGTAAACAGTATATGCCACTTATAAGAGAAATAAATAAAATGAAAACATAAAAAAGGAAGGAAATTGGGGGATGATTAAAGATATATTGTGTAAATATGATCAAAATAAGTAATATAAAGCAAAATGTTTTAGTTTTGTCAAACAGGGCAATTTTACATAAGTCTTTAAGCAAGTCTTCATGAAGCAAATGAGACTCATAATTTTACATGTATCTACCAATTAAGTTTCAACAAAATGTAAAGCAAAATGACATTTGAAAATAAAATATATAAAAATCTATAAAGGATTTCTTTTTAATTGGGAATTAAAAATCCATAAGAATCCTGGGAGATTTTAATATTTCTCATAATATAAAATTTTAAACAGACAAAAATCACATTTTTATATGATTTGCACAGTTACAGCTATAGCAATCTTTATCTAACAAATACAACTAGATGTCCCAAAACAGAACATACATTCTTTCTAAGCCTCCATAGGACATTTTTTTTTTTAAGATTTTATTTATTTGACAGAGAGATCACAAGTAGGCAGAGAGGCAGACAAAGAGATGGGGAAGCAGGCTCCCTGCTGAGCAGAGAGTCCTATGTTGGGGGCTTGATCCCAGGACCCTGGGATCATGACCTGAGCTGAAGGCAGAGGCTTTAACCCACTGAGTCACCCAGGCACCCTCCATAGAACATTTTAAAAATGATCATGCACAAGGCCACAAACAAGTCCTACCAAATCTCCAAAACTGAAATCATACAGATATTTTTCTGATGATTATGTAATCCAACTATAAATCAACAATTGAAAGACAGCACTCAAATTTTTCATGTATCTTTCATAGATTTGGTACTAAAAGCAACTTTAAATAAGTCCAAATTTACAAAACAAAAAATCAAGATTATATGAAAGTAGTAAAAGTAAGCCAGCAAGTGATTGAGAGATGAAATTCAAACTATAAAAACAGACAATTTTGGAACATGTTTATATATAGATAAAAATAGTACTATAGAAAGGGGGGGAAGGAATAATGTAATGTAAACTTATGAAGAGAAAGAAAGAGGAATGGGAAATTAAATTTATTGTACAACCTAAAATATTGAAATTTCTCAGGAACTAAAAAACTCCTTCTAAGATTACTGAAGGTGAGACACTAACAATGAGTGGAGATGCCTATATATTTGGAGATGCATAAGTAGGAACAGGAGATTTCTTCTCTGAAGGCTTTTATTTTATCACTAAAGAATGAGTCAAAGGGATATAAGAAGAGTTTGTAGAAGAGAGGAAAGTGGGAGTTTGAGGATATTTAAGAAGGAGGTTAACAGCAATCTAAGTGAATAGAAAAGTGAACACACTAGAAAATATAATCTAAATGTTAATTAATAGTGGGGCGCCTGGGTGGTCCAGTTGGTTAATCATCCATTCTTGGTTTTGGCTCAGGTCATGATCACAGGTTTGTGAGATTGAGCCCTGCACTGGGCTCTGTCCTGGGCATGGAGCTGCTTAAGATTCTCTCTCTCCCTCTGCCTCTTCCCCACCTTCTTCTCTCTCTCACTAAATAAATAACTAAATAATAAATATAAATGTTAAGTAATAATGAGTGGTTATTAGTACTTGGGAGTAATAAATTTAATTTGAATAAAAAAAGACCGTTGGTTTAAAATGACAACATAGGCAGATTCTGAAGTCTCTTCCTCCACAGAGAGCACCAAATTAAACCTATTAATGTAACAGGTTCTCCTGAAGAACAACTGAGAGCTGACTAAAAAGTTACTGAACAACCAAAGGCAGAGAATGAATGGCAAGAGAACAGCAGGAGAGATGGAGACATGTCACAGTTTAAAAGAATAAATAGTGGGCACTTCTATGGCTCAATTGGTTAAGCATCTGCCTTTGGCTCAGGTCATGATCCAGCTTCCTGGGAAAGAGCCTGCATCGGGCTCCCTGCTCAGCAGGGAGCTTGCTTCTCCCTCTGCCCTTCCCCCTGCATGTGGTCTCTCTCTCTCTTTCTCAAAAAATTAATTAATTAATTAATTAATTAATAGCATTTTAAAAAATTAGAAGAGTAACTAGCATATATAGCCACAGCTCCAGCCAGCCAGCAATAGTCACCAAGCACATAGAGTCTGCATAGGAGTTACCATAAATAAGAAAATTGCTTCAACTTTAGGAGAAGTAGCTGTTTTACCTAATCCATAGAAACAAAAACAGAAAGTCAAGCAAAATACGGGAGACAGAGAAATATGCTCCAAAAGCAATAAAAAGGAAAAAAGAAAAAACCCTCAATTGAAGAATTAAAAGAAACAGAATAAGCAATGTGCCTGATAAAGAATTAAAATGCTTCAAAGTATAGGGATAGAGGGAACATTCCTCAACTTCATGAAATCTATCTATGAAAAACCTGCAGCGATTCCCCTCCATGGGGAAAAGCTGACAGCCTTCCCTTTGAGATCAGGAACATGACAAGGATGCCCAATCTCACTACTCTTGTTCAACTCAGTACTGGAAATCTAGCAACAGAAATCAGACAAAAAAAGAAATAAAAGGTAATCAAATTAGTAATGAAGCCAAACTCTCTCTCTTCACAGATGACATGATACTTTATATGGAAAACCCAAAAGATTCCACCTCCAAACTACTGGAACTCATTCAGCAATTCAGTAATATGGCAGGACACAAAATCAATGCACAGATCAGTTGCTTTCTTATACACTAACAATGAAAATATAGAAAGGGAAATTAGGGAATCAATTCCATTTACTATAGCACCAAGAACCCTAAGATACCTGGGAATAAACCTAACCAAAGAAATAAAGGATCTGTATTTGAGGAACTACAGAACACCCAGGAAAGAAATTGAAGAAGACACAAAAGATGGAAGGTCATTCCATGCTCATGGATCGGAAGAATAAACATTGTTAGAATGTCTATACTGCCTAGAGCAATCTATCCTTTCAATGCTATTCCAATCAAAATTCCACCAGCATCTTTCAAAGAGCTGGAGCAAACAATCCTAAAATTTGTATGGAATTAGAAGAGATCCCGAATTGTTAAGTACATGTTGAAAAAGAAAAACAAAACTGAGGGCCTCATGTTGCCTGATTTCAAGCTTTACTACAAAGCTGTGATCACCAAGACAGCAAGGTACTGGCACAAAAACAGACACGTAGACCAGTGGAACAGAGGAGAGAGCCCAGATATGGACCCTCAACTCTATGGTCAAATAATCTTTGACAAAGCAGGAAAAAATATACAGTGGGAAAAAGACAGTCTCTTCAATAAATGGTGCTGGGAAAATGGGACAACTATGTATAGAAGAATGAAACTCGACCATTTTCTTACATCATACATAAAGATAAACTAGGAATGTATAAAAGACCTCAACATCAGGCAATAATCTATCAAAATCATAGAAAAGAACATAGGTAGTAACCCCTTTGACATTGGCCACAGCAACTTCTTTCAAGATATATCTCCAAAGGCAAAGGAAACAAAAGTGAAAATGAAATTTTGGGACTTCATCAAGATCAAAATCTTCTGCACAGCAAAGAAAACAGTCAACAAAACAAAGAGGCAACCCATGGAATGGGAGAAGATATTCACAAATGACACTACAGACAAAAGGCTGATATCCAAGATCTATAAGGAACTCCTCAAACTCAACACACACAAAACAGATAATCATGTCAAAAAATGGGCAAAAGACAAGAATAGACACTTCTCCAAAGAAGACATACAAAAGGCTAACAGGCATATGAAAAATGTGTATCATCATTAGGCATCAGGGAGATTCAAATCAAAACCACATTGAGATACAAGCTTACCCCAGTCAGAATGGCCAAAATTAACAAGACAGTAAACAACAAGTGTTGGAAAGTATGTGGAGAAAGGAGAACCCTCTTACACTGTTGGTGGGAATGCAAGTTGGTGCAGCCACTTTGGAAAACAGTGTGGAGATTTTTTAAGAAATTAAAAATAGAGCAATCCTATGACCCTGCAATTGCACTACTGGGCATGTACCCCAAAGATACTGATGTAGTGAAAAGAAGGGCCATCTGTACCCCAATGTTCATAGCAGCAATGGCCACAGTCACCAAACTGTGGAAAGAACCAAAATGCCCTTCAACAGATGAATAGGTAAAGAAGATATGGTCCAGGGTGCCTGGGTGGCTCAGAGGGTTAAGCCTCTGCCTTCGGCTCAGGTCATGATCTCAGGGTCCTGGGATCGAGTCCCGCATCGGGCTCTCTGCTCAGCAGGGAGCCTGCTTCCTCCTCTCTCTCTCTCTGCCCGCCTCTCTACCTGCTTGTGATCTCTGTCTGTCAAATAAATAAATAAAATCTTAAAAAAAAAAAAAAGAAGATATGGTCCATATACACTATGGAGTATTATGCCTCCATCAGAAAGGATGAATACCCAACTTTTGTATCAACATGGATGGGACTGGAAGAGATTATGCTGAGTGAAATAAGTCAAGCAGAGAAAGTCAAGTATAATATGGTTTCACTTACTTGTGGAGCATAAGGAATAACATGAAGGATATTGGGAAATGGAGAGGAGAAGTGGGTTGGGGGAAATCAGAGGAGACAAACCACGAGAGACTGTGGACTTTGAGAAACAAACTGAGGGTTTTGGAGGGGAAGGGGGCGGGAGGTTGGGTGAGCCTGGTGGTAGGTATTAAGGAGGGCACGTATTGCATGGAGCACTGGGTGTGATGCATAAACAATGAATTTTGAAACACTGAAAAGAAATAAAATAAAATTAAATGGAAAAAAAGAATTTAAAGAAATGATCATAAAGATACTCACTGGGCTAGAGGAAAGAATGGAAGAACTCAGTGAGACCTTCAATAAAGAGTTAGAAAATATTAAAAAGAATCAGTTAGAGTCAAAGAATATAATAACTAAAATAAAAAAACACAGTGGAGGGAATCAAGAGTAGATTAGAGGATACAGAAGAACTATCAGCGATCTGGAAGGCAAGGTAATGAAAAGCACAGAAGCTGAGAACAGCAAAAAAAGAAAATAATTTTTTAAAAATGAGGGTAAATTAAGAGTTCTCTTACACAACATTAAGTGAACAAGCATACGCACTATAGGGGTCCCAGAAAAAGATAGAAAGAAAAGTATGGAAAATTTATTTGAAGAAATAATAAATGAAAATTTCCTTAATCTAAGGAGGGGAATAGGCATCCAAGTCTGAGAAGTATGGAGAGTTCCAAACAATATGATGTCAAAACCATAGCACATAATGATTTAAACATCAAAGGTTAAAGATAGAGAATCCTAAAAGCATCAAGAGAGAAACAAAAAATTATCTTCAAGGGAAAATCTTATAAGGCTATCAGTTGATTTTTTAGCAGAAACCTTGCAAGCTAGAGAGAAGTGCCATGATATATTCAGAGTATTGAAGGGACAAACAAGAATACTTACACAGTAATGTTATCATTCAGATTTGAAAGAGAGATATAGAATTTCTGAGACAAACAAAAGATAAAGTAGTTTATCACCACTAAACCAGCCTTATAAGAAATGTTAAAGGGACTTCTTTAAATGGAAAATAAATGACCATACTTAGAGACATAAGAAAAATATGAATAAAAAGATGTAAAATATGACCACATATACATAAAATGGGGAAGGGAGTTTTTTTAAAGATGTATTTGAGCTTACATGATTTCCAAATTAATATGAACTGCTATTTACTTAGAATGTTACATATGAACCTCAAGGTAACCACAAACCCCCAAAAATAAAGAGAAAGAAAGCCAAATAAAACACTATACATACTCATTGCTTAAAAAGGAAAAGAACACAACAAGAAGAAAGAAACAAAAACTACAAAAACAATCAGGAAACAAATTTTAAATGGCAGTAAGTACATACCCATCAATTACCTTAAATATAAATGTCCTAGGGACACCTGGGTGGCTCACTTGTTAAAGTAGCTGTGTTTGGCCCAGGTCACAATCTCATGTTCCTGGGATCAAGTCCCACTTCTGGCCCCTTGCTCAGCAGGGAGTGCTGCTCACCAGACTTCTGCCTGGTCTGCCTGCTGCTTCCCCTGCTTGTGCTCTGTCTCTGACAAATAAATAAGTAAAATATTTTTTAAAGTAATTATAAATGGCCTAAGTGCTCCAATCAAATTAGAGTGGTAGAATGGATATAAAAACAAGGCTCATCTATAAGTTGTTTACTGGAGAGTCACCTCAGACCTGAAGATGCATCCAGATTGAAAGTGAAGGGATGGAAAAACATTCACCAAGCAAATGGAAGTAAGAAGGAACAGAAAAAGCTGGAGTAGCAATACTTATATCAGACAAAATAGACTTAAAAAAAAAAAAAAGACTGTAATAAGAGACAAAAAAGGGCATTACATAAAGATAAAAGGATCAATCCAACAAAAGTATATAACAATTGCAAATATTTATGTGCCCAACATTGGAGCACCTAAATACATAAAACTAATATTAACAGACATAAAGAGAGAACTAGATGGTAATACAATAATAGTAGGCAACGTGAACACGCCACCTAAATCAATGGATAGATCACCCAGACAGAAAATCAATAAGAAAACAGGCCTCTGAATGGACATAACAAATACATATAAAACATTCTGTCCAAAAATAACAGAATATACATTCATTTCAAGTGCACATGAAACATTCTCCAGAATAGATCACATATTTGGCTATAAAACAAGCCTCAATACATTTAAGAAAACTGAAATACTATGCAACTTTCCCAACCACAATGGTATAAAACTAGAAATACATCACAACAAAACATATTGAAAAAACACAAACATGTAGAGACTAAGCAACATGATACTAACAACCAATGAGTACATAAAGCAATAAAGGAGGAATCAAAAAATACATGGAGACATATGAAAATGAAAACACAGCAGTCTAAAATCTCTAGGATACAGTGAAAGCAGTTCTAAGAGGGAAGTATATGGCAATACAAGCCTACTTCAAGAAACCAGAAAAAATCTAATAAACAATCTAATGTTATACATGAAGAAAGTAGAAAAAGAAGAACAAAGCCCAAAGTGAATGGAAATAATAAAGATCAAAATAGAAATAAGCAATGTCTAGCTAGCTAGATAATAGATAGATAGATAGATAGATAGATAGATAGATAAATATCAGTGGCACCAAAAGCGGTTCTTTGAAAAGATTTAAAAAAAAAAAAGAAAGCTGGCAAAAACTTAGCCAGACTCAAGAAGAAAAGAGAAAGCACTCAAAAGCAAAATCAAAAAAAGGAGAAATAACAGCTGATATCACATAATACAAGGGATTATGAGAATACAATGGAAAATTATTTGCCAACAAACTTGACAACCTAGAAAAAATGGACAAATTCTTAGAAACATATAATCTTCTAAAATGGAACCAGGAAGAAATAGAAAATCTGAATAGACTAATTGCAAGTAACAAAATTGAATTGGTAATCAAACAATTAAAGTCCAGGACCAGATGAATTTATAAGTGTGAACTACCAGACATTAGAAGAGTTAATATCTATTATTCCCAAGCTATTAAAAAAAATAGAACATTGAAGGATAGCTTTCAAATTTGTTCTATGAGGTATTACCCTGACTCCAAAATTAGACAAAGACATCTCAAAGAAAGAAAAGTATAGGCCGATAAACCCGATGAACATACACACAAAAATCCTCAACAAAATATTCGCAAAATAATTAGGTGGGATATATTCCTGGGATGAAAGGATGGTTGAAAATTGGCAAATCAGGAATGCCTGGATGGCTCAGACAGTTAAGTATCTGCCCTTGGCTCAGGTCATGATCCCTGGGTCTGGAATTGAGCCCTTCATTGGGCTCCCTGTTCATTGGGGAGTCTGCTTCTCCCTGTCCCTCTGCCTGCCATTCTCTTTTTGCTTGTGCTCTCTCTTTCTCTGTCAAATAAATAAATAGTCTTTTAAAAAAGCATTGGCAAATCAATCAATGTCATATACAACATGAAAAAAATGAAGAATAAAAATCATATGATCATCTCAATAGATGCAGAAAAAGCATTTGACAAGGTTCAACATTCACTCATCATTAAAAGCTCAAAATAATAAAGACCATATATATAAGACCATATATATAAGAAATATATATATTAATATATATAATATATTAATATAATAAAGATCATATATATAAGAAACCCCACAGCTAACATGATCCTTAATGGTGAATAACTGAGAGCTTGCCCTTTAAGCTCAGGAACAAGACAAAGATGTCCACTGTCATCACTTTTATTCAACATAGTATTAGAAATCCTAACCACAGCAAACAGACAAGAAAAAAGAAGTAAGAGGCAACTGCATTGGTAAAGAAGCTAAACTGTAGCTATTTAAAGATAACATGATACTTTTCATAGAAAATCCTAAAGATGATACCAAAATCTACTAGAAATAATAAATGAATTCAGTAAAGTGTCAGGATACAAAATTAATACACAGAAATCCATAGTTTTTATACATTAACAGGAAAGTCACAGAAAGAGAAATTAAAAACAAAGCAAAATAAAACACCATTTATAATTGCACCAAAAAGAATAAAATACCTAGGCATACACTTATTAAAGAGATAAAAGACCTGTACTCTTAAAACTATAAAACACTGTGAAAGAAATTGAAGACACAAACAAATGGAAAGATATTTCATGCTCATGGATTAGAAGAATATTAATAAGATGACCGTAATACCCAAGGCAATCTACAGATTCAAGGCAATCCCTATCAAGGTACCAACAGTATTTTTCACAGAACTAGAATAAATAATACTAAAAGTTGTATCGACCAAAGACTGAATAGCCACAGAAATTCTGAGAAAGAAGAAAAAAACTGAAGATATCACATCCCAGATTTCAAGATATACTACAAACCTATAGTAATCCAAATAGTATGGTACTGGCACTTGGCTGAATAGAATAGAGACCCTAGAAATAAACTGATATTTATATGGTCAATTAATCTAAGACAAGGGAGATAAGAATACACAGTGGGGAAAAGACAGTCTTTTCAATAAATGGTTCTGGGAAAACTGGACAGGTACATGTGAAAGAAGGAAACTGGACTACTTTCTAATACCATACACAAAAAATAAATTCAAAATGGATTAAAGACCTAAACAAGAGACCTGAAACAATAAAAATGTTAGAAGAGAGCATAGCAGGAATTTCTCTGACATCAGCTATAAACATGTTTCACTGCACACTTGTGCAATGCTTACAAATTCTATATGACCCAATAATTCCACAACTGTGTATTTATCTACCCAAGCAAAATCAAAATACTAAATCAAAAAGACATACACACCTCTATGTTTATTGTGGCATTATTTAAAATAGACATGGAAACAACCTAAGTGTCCATCAGTAGACAAACAGCAAGGGAAACAAAAGCAAAAATAAACTATGAGGACCATATGAAAATAAAAAGCTTTTGCACAGCAAAGGAAACCATCAACAAAACAAAAACGATAACCTCCTGAATCTGAGAAAATATTTGCAAATGATATATCTAATAAGGGGTTATCCAAATATAAAGAATGCTTGCAATTCAACACACACACACACACACACACACACACACACCAAACAATCTGTTTTAAAAATGGGCAGAGCACTTGAATAGCTATTTCTCCAAGAAAGACATACAGACAGCCAACAGATACATGAAAAGATGCTCAACATCACTAATCATCATGGAAATGCAAATCAAAACCATAGTGAGATAACACCTTATACCTATTAGAATGCCTAAAATAAAAAAAGACAAGTGATAGTAAGTGTTGGCATGGATGTGGAGAAAAAGAACTCTTGTGCAATGTTTAGAAATTCTATATGATCCAATAATTCCAACACTGTGCATTTATTTACCCAAGTAAAATCAAAACACTAACTCAAAAAGATATATACACTTCTATGTTTATTGTGGCATTATTTAAACCAAGACATGGAAGCAACCTAAGTGTTCATCCATAGACAAATGGATGAAAAGGATGAGATTATGTCATTTGAGACAACATGGATGGACCTGGAGGAGATTTTGCTAAGTGAAATAAGTTAGGGGAAAGCCAAATGCCATATGATTCCACTTATAAATGGAACCTAAAAAAAATGAGTAAACAAACAAAAAGCAGAATTATAAAGACAGACAATAAACTAATGGTTGCCATGGGGAGGGGGTGGAGGGTTGGGCAAAATGAGTGAAGGAGAGAGGGAGATACAGGCCTCCAGTTATGGAATAAGTAAGTCATAGAAATAAAAACCAGAGCATCGGGAATCCAGTCAATGATATTTTAATAGCAATGTATAGGACAGATGGTAGCTATATTTGTGATGAACATAGCATAATGTATAAACTTCTCAAATCACTAAATTGTTCACCTGAAATTAATGTAACATTTTGTGCCAACTATATTCGAATAAAACAAAAAACAGAGAACAACCAGTCTGATGGTACAGTATTTTAAAATCTCCAGGATTTTTATATCTTTTCTATAAAGAATGTAAATTTGCCAGGTGTGCTATGTAGAGGAAATAAGGTCAAATTGAACTGAAGTCCTTTGCAAGGAATTGATAGAATGATAACTGAAGAACCTAAGCTGGGGTAAAATGCTAAGCGAAGGCAGAGGGGGTGATAAGATGGTGAGTAAGATTTTAACTGATTAAATCTCTCAGTGAGGGAGAAAAATTGTACTGGATTTACTTAAGACCTGGAAAGACAAACAGATATGTTCAGAAAAGCATACTTGGAATTGAGATTTTGAACATGATGTGTTTACAGTTAATGACAAGGTGTTCAGAGTCCGACTTTAGGAATATGTAGCTGAGGAGAAAAGGGGTGTTGGAGAAAATGGAGTGAAGGTAGTGGTCAGAGTGGTGCATTGGCCACATATGTAGGGAAAGACAGTAATTTAGGAACTCTAGTCTTCAAAGAATGAGGGAAAGTGGCTGGGAGGTTCTCGGCAGTAAACTCTGTTCCCAGCAGTGAATCTGTTTTAGGATTTCAGTGGAATGCTGGTGTATTTTGAGTTTAATATATCTCATTTGATCCATGATCCCTCACTTAATTCTGAAAGTCAATTTTTCCTTAATGACCTTTAAACTGAAACTGACTTAGACCATACTTCCTGGGGCAGTCCTTATCAAAGAACCTGGAATCATAACCTCTGATATGTAAGAGGTAAGATACTTAGGGATATAAAATGCAGACTGGACTTAACCTTTTTCCATACCTTTATGTTTCATTAGTACTTGGCTTTTTGACCTTTTCATTTTGATTTTATGGCCATTTTGACATACAGAATGTGTTATATTTGTTTCTGTTATTGATAGACATGCTAAGTCAACAGGTTTTCCCTTATTACATAGGCTTTAATTCCCAGACAGTTATGTTTGTTTCTTAATCTGATCTCATTACCCTTCCCATCTCTCAAATCCCTCTCGGGGGATGCAACAAGACCTACTAGAAAGCCTCATGGAATCTCCACTCAGATCAGACTACTTCCTGGAAAACTGAAGGTGGAAGACGCTCTGATAGGGATACCCTGCTCATTTTCTTGCTATGTGTTTTTACATAGTTGTTTTGTTTTGTTTTGTTTTGTTTTTAACTTACATTGAATTTTCTGTGCCTAGCAATTACTGTCAATTTTCTTTCATTTTTTTTGCATTATAAAATGGACTTAGTAATAACACTTTCATAATTCCTTAAAATGTTTCATTAACAGATTACTTTAAAAGGTTTTAAATAACTATCTATTTCCAATAGGAAGATTGGTTAAGAATAAAGACATCAAACCCTAATAATATAATAAAGAATACAATTCAATTTACATAGCTTTTTAGGACCATATATAACTATTATATGCTGTATATTTGTTTCTGTGATTCTTGGTTGCTAGCTAGATAACACTGAATTTTACGTTTGTGATTTCTGCTTACAAATCTAAAATTGTAGAATTTTCCTAAAATTGTTTATATAAATAGCTAAATGCATTTTTACCTAGTGGTGCAACTTGAAGTCATATTCCTAAAGGCATCAAATATTAGCAAGTCTAGTTCTAAATAATTCAAGTTTCTGCCTGCTATATATGCACTTTATAATGCACTTATTAGAACAGCTTTGTTTGATAGTTTGTTTGAATGTAAACTCTGTCCCAATGCCATGTCCTTGAGTAAAAGTCTTTGTGCTCTTTCAGTCACTGCTACCTCCTAATCTCTTGACGTTCCTTAGAAAGTATGTGAAATGAAACAGTTTTCAAAACAACTGACCTATATAATCAAAAATTTCACCCATGAGTATCAGTCATCATCATAAAATATCATTTCCTTAATAGTTATCAAACATTTACAGCAAAGAAGAGTTAATGGAAGCATTTAATGAAGCTTGGGGATATTGATTTGGAATAGTGTGGATAAGTCCTTTAGTATGGACAAAATGTATAAACAAAAACAGGTTAGTCACATTGATACTGGACACAAGGACCTCATATTCATCATCTTGCCTTTTAATTATGTGTACTTAATGTATGTTTCCCTTGATTGCTAAATGAATAGATTTAATTTGGTTAATTTTATATTTATTAATTTTATTATTGGGATGTTAAATGATATGTCTTTTTTAGCTATGCTATGGCTTACCAAAATAAAATGCTTGACTCATAAAATAATTTATTTCATTTTAGCTTCCATTTAATTTTCTTACGGTATGTGAAGCTATAAGCCATTTAATAGATTTTTAGCATAAATATCCTATATCATATGGGTTCACAGTGCTTAAATGGCTCTATGTTCTGCTAAAAATAGAATTTCACTTGGTACCTACTACTAATCCATAATATATTGGCTCAATAGAGTTAATTAAATGGAAATTCCTTAATAAGATGAATTTGTTAAAATATAATTGTAGTTGAGCCCATCACTAATGTTCAAGGTGTCATTCACAATGCACCAGCACAATTTTAGTTGGAGCAAATAACATTCCTTTAGAAGAAATAAATTTTAGTGAACATTTTTCTTCTGTCTAAAAGAATAATAACAGCATGATAGTATCGGAATTTTGACGATGCTGTCATTTTGAAGTTAGAGGTAGGTAATCTATCAGATTAATTTTTTTAGCTAATTGGGAAAGAAGAGGGTATGGAATTAAGAGTCACAATCTCCTGGGCATTTAGAGACAAATTAAAATGTTAGCTATAATTAAATCATAGAGTTTGAAAGGACTTGAGAGGTCATCTATCAGTCAAATAGCTTTCATCTGAGAAAGAACAAACTTAAATCATCCTTCCATGAGTACTATCTGTACCCTTTTAAAGACAACCTCAATTAGCTTAGCAACTCAAAGCAGTGTTTAATAATCTTCATAGCTGGTAAAATCATCCTGATAACTGAATACCTCAAGCTGTGGACAAACACTTCTGCTATGTCATCAAGCTTATTTGAAGAAAGATAGATTTGAAACCTTTCAGTGAGTAATTGAAAAGCTGTCAAATCAAGGTTGCTCTGTTTTAACCTGAAGAAAGTATTTTTCTTTGATGCCTTTTTTATTCTTGGGTTTCCTTTCAAGAATTTTCATTATTTTTATGATTCTACATTAATATTTATAAGTTTATATTCCACTTACTTTCTCGAAGCCCACATTAGACAAGAAGCTTTTAAAAATGTGGTTGTTCCTACCACTGTATATTGTGTGTGTTTTTTTAATTTCTAAAATCCAAACTATCTATATATTTTTTCATTGTCATAATTAATTCCTAAATTTGTTCTCTTTACCCAGTTAACTTACCATTTTACCCTGGGACTCTGTTTTAATAAAATTAATTTGTGTATATGAAATATTAAAAGAATTTATTGGGAGAACTGAACTCACCCTAGGAGTGAAGGTGGCATCGTTGATAGAATGCATGTGACCATAAAGTGACTGCTCACAGTTACCCTAAGAAGACACAGAAGAAATAAAATCAAGTCATTTTCACTCAGTATGTGAAATAAATCAAAAGGCAATTAATTTTATTTGTTTTAAAGTATTATGCTAAGTTTCCTTATACTGGGGCAGTATATTCCTCTCAACTTTTCTTCTTCAGGGATTTCTCCCCAACCCTGGCAGATATCTTAGCCTCCATGCAGGCTAGGATGGAAGTATGACAGAGTTAATACCCATTCCCCCATATACCTTGACAAATGGGGGATGGAAATTAATGATTAATACCTGAAACTTTGATCCCTTAGAGCTGAGTTGTCCAATCAAGTAGTCACTACCCAGCCGTAGATATGACTACCTACATTTAAACTAATTAAGATTTTAAAAACTCAATTCCTCAGTCATACTAGCCATCTTCCAAGTGGCTATTACAGCAGATGATGTAATATAGAACATTTTCATCATCAGAAAATCCTACTGGACAGTGCTTTTTAAAGGAATGCTTCTAAGGCAGTGTGTTCTACAATTATTCATCACAGCGTCCTCTGAAGTATTTAGTCTCAGTTGGCCACAGGGTAACTGGATCAAGAATGTATCCTTTATTGGGTTTGCTCTCTTCTTTAGCTCACTCTTTGCTTTTTTACTTCTACTTCCTGGAATAGCAACCAAATAAACTGCTTATTACCACTCCTGTCCCCCCAAAAAAGTATTGCTTTAGTCAAATAATAAAGTTAATACATTCTCATGATTAAAAAAATGCTAGCTTTTGCTATCAGCTACCTTTCAGAATCAGTCAAGGCTGTGCTGGTGACTGTGTCTTCTATGCTTGTCTGGGCACTGAAATTCTAGTATCCTCACTCCTATTCTATTGAGCTGGTGGTGAAGTTTCGCTAAATGACTCCATCTTGCAATTAGTATAGTTTTCAAGCCATGGGGCCAAGTAGTGAAGCCCTTAAGAGGGTACTTGTTTTCAGCACATCATTTCCATCACTGCTGGGGTTGTAGGTGGTTTTTTGTTAGTTTGTTTTAGATTATGAGATCATGTTTTAATTCCTGAGTTTTCAGTCTGGCATTATCAATATATGTATAAAAATGTTATAAAACATGTACAGTAGTATTTTTAACACAAACTAAGCATTTGTTTTATGAAAACTATTTCACATCTACCCATTCAGGTCATTTTTTCCAAATAATAACTAAAAATTAACTATAAAAATTTCAAAACATCAGTTTAAATTATTTCAAGCAAATTTGACCCATAACACATTACACAAGGAATTTTTTAAAAGATTTTATTTATTCATTTGACAGAGAGAGAGATCACAAGTAGGCAGAGAGACAGACAGAGAAGAGGAGAAGCAGGCTCCCCGCGGAGCAGAGAGCCCAATGCGGGACTCAATCCCAGGCCATGGGATCATGACCTGAGCTGAAGGCAGAGGCTTAACCCACTGAGCCACCCAGGCGCCCTACACAAGGAATTTAAATGTGGGGAGTTTTCATTTAAACACCAATTTTCAAAGGGCATTCTTAATTATCTTAGGGAAATAACACAAATATTATAGAAGAACCAAAGTAGAGAGTTATATCTGGAATATTTTTGTAGATTCTTGTTATGGGCTAAAATTCAGATTTAAAATTCAACAATGTATTCATTCAACAAATAGTTTTGAGCAATTAATCTATGTCAGGCACAATTCTAGGTGCTTAGGATCTGTCAGTGAATAAAACAAAGAACCATGTCTTCATCAACGTTACTTTATAAGGGGAGAAGATGGGAATAGATATTGTAAAAATATCTATTAAATAGCTATTAAATAAAAATATCTATTAAGATAAAATATTTTTAAAAGATATAAAGTGTGTTAGAAGATCACAAGTTCTTGTGAAAAGAAGAAAAGTCAAACAGGGTAAGGAGTATCATGAGTTTTGAGATTAAGGGGCTAAGGGCAAACCACATTATCAAGTAGAATGATACGGTTTGACTACATTCAAAAAGTAAGGTTTGAACAAGGACGGAAACAAGCCAAGGAGATATCTGGACGAAAAGCATTTCGGAAAGAAAGAATAGGTAGAGCTAGTGTTTCAAAGATGGGAGTTTATCTTGTGTGTTTCTGCAATAGTAAGGAAGTCAGTGTGGATGGAGAGATGTAAATCAGGAGAGTACTGTTACTAAAGGGCTTCATCTACTCTGATTCATTACCTGGTATTTACTTAGTCCTAAACCTTTATGGATGGAGGAAAGAGTACAGCAAAGATTACAAAATGAGATATGAAAGAGTATCATCATCATGTCTCATCACAGTTATAGGACATTCATGGGATAGTTTGGAACTAAGCAAAGGTGGAAAGGCTTAATAACTAAGCTCTATTTAGTCCTCACTATTGCCATTATGTTCAGCAAGTTAAATTTCAGATATTTATTCACATAATTAATACATGCTCTTTATCCCTTTTCACTGAATGCAAAATTTCCCCACAGGAATTTAAATTTCACAAAAATATGTTGAAATACTATGGCACTCTTTCAGGATTCCTCTCCTCTGCTCATGTTATTCTGGTTCACTATCTTGATGCTGCTATAACTTTAATCCAATTAGGCTGAGAACTTCAAATCCTCTAAATTTCCACAGTAGAAATAAATTACTTACAAAGCCAAAAAGGCACCATATAAGATGCCATAATTAGCTTTCATATATTATCCTAGGAATTTTTATGGTTAATTTTCCTTGAGAATTAATATCATATATAGTTATATAATATTATACCTGCATAGTGGGGGCTAATATTTAAAAGATAAATATTTAAATTAGCAAAATGTTTTTTTGCATTATAAAAGTTTTACGCTTGGTACTCTTCTAAAGTGAGAAATCTCTAAACTCTTTGATTAATTGTTAAGGAAAATGGAGTTTTCTGATTCAAATCCTGAATGCCAAGTTTTAATTCAAAGTGGAATCTCTAAGGCACTCTTGTAAAGCCCTGGAAATATGGGGTTATAATGGAAATGCTGACGGACCACATTTGTGCTGCTATAACAAAACCTGACTTGAAGATAAATGTTTCATGAATTAAGAAAAGTTAAAAAAAAAAAAAAAAAAAAAGCTTTTCTATCCAGCTTTGTTCCCAAGATAAAAGTGAGTCTACTCTTTTGGTGGTATAGGGAATATGTGGGTTACTAATATTCTAGTCTGCAAACAGCCTTAATCAAAAGCAATACCCAAACCGGGATGTTAAAATTTGGAATATCTTCTTTGATGAATTCTTGTCAGAATTGTTTTCTTTCAAAGAAGTGGAAAAAAGAGATATAAAAAAGGGAAGAGTCTTATAAGAAAAAAAAAAAAAAAACCATGTGACCCAACATGTCATTGCTCCAGTATTCATTTCTCTCAGAAAAGCTATGGGCAGTGATTTTAGCTATCACTGGCCCTGGGGACAGACATGTCTGGGACTTAATTCTTGGATCTGCTATCTGATAGCTGTAAGACCTTAAACAAATTGCCTCCCTTCACTGTGCTTCTGTTGCCTCATTTAATTCTCAAAACAAACCTAGAGGTTAAATATCATTACCTCATTGGACATTATGTTCGTGGACTGCCTAGCACAAAGTGAGAGTTTAACAAATATCAGCTCTTAACCTGCAACATAAAACCATGGAAATGCTGATGACTTCCAGCCGGAGGGAAGCACCAGCAGGATATGAAAGCAGCAGGATATGAAAGAACAGAAAGATATAGAGGGCAGAAAAATGGCCACTTTAGCTCCCTTCCTGTTCAACTGTCAGTGGTCCTGTTTTCTACCTAATTCCATTGCTCATGTTATGTGGGCCCTCTCCCATGTCTACAGCTCCACCTTGTCCAGTGATGTTCTCCTTCCCCTGACCCTTCAGGCTTCCTGTTGTTGCTAGCCCTTGGGGACTGTCTTTGTTCCCTTAACCCCATTCACACTTCTGTAAACATTCAACTTGAGTTTACTTCATGTGTCATCTGTTTCCTGCTGGTGATAATGAATGTGAGATATAATATGCAAAATCATTTTTTTAAATTTCTATTCAGTGTACCAGAATTTATTGTTTATGCACCACACCCAGTGTTCCATGCAATACGTGCCCTCCATAATACCCACCACCAGGTTCACCCAACTTCCCACCCCTGCCCCTTCAAAACCCTCAGATTGTTTTTCAGAGTCCATAGTCTCTCATGGTTTATCTCCCCCCCCCCAATTTCCCTCAACTCCCTTCTCCTCTCCATCTCCCCATGTCCTCCGTGTTATCTCTTATGCTCCACAAATAAGTGAAACCATATGATAATTGACTCTCTCTGCTTGACTTATTTCACTCAGCATCATCTCTTCCAGTCCCATCCATGTTGATACAAAAGTTGGGTATTCATCCATTCTGATGCAGACATTTTGGCTTACTGCTTCTCAACTGCCTGTCTTCATTCTTGCTGAGTCTTTTCCTCTAAATAAATGGCACTACCACTTGCTCAAAGAAACAAACAAACAAAAACCTTAGGCAATCACAAACATGAGAATTAGAATACTTCTCCTTCTACCCCAACCCCCATACATCCCTCATCCAGCACATCAGCCTTTTCTTCAACATAAAGCCCTACTCTGCCCACCTCTGTCCCTTTTTACCATTACTCATTACTACTCTGTGCAGGAATTCAGCTATCATACTGAGCCCAAAGACAGCAGGAGCATCCTTACTGGTCTCCTTACTCCTACTCTCCACCAACTCCTCATCTCCTGCTCACCGTGGAGTGATCAATAAAACCTAGATCAGATCACTCCATGCTCCTGGTAAGAGTCACCTGAACAATTACCATCATACTCAGAATAAATTCCAAACTCTTTACCTTGTTTCAAAGGCTCCATATTATTTGGCTCCTGTCTGCCTAACTCACCTCATCCTTTACCATTCTTGCTTCTCATACACTGTGTTTCATGAATATTTTCATGTCTCTGTATGGTCAGGGCTTTCTGAGCAAAAAGCACCACACCTGGTTTAAAGGATGATTGAATAGCAATCCAAACCTAAAGACAAGAGATCTGTGAAGAGATTTAGGTGCATCTCCCTCTGAGGTATTCCTTTATATTTCAGGCCTTGCAAGCTTAGAGGCTTTTCTCTTCCCAGAGAGGATCTGTTTACATTTCCAACAAAGGTTCTCTCCATCCTCTCTCCCTGTCACCTTGTCTCCTTGGAGGGGGCACAAAGGCTCTGACTTTCATAATTTGGGGGTTCCTTTCTATGATATATGACTCCATTGTACTTGTGGGGTACACCTGGCTCTTGCAGCGTCCTCTCCATGGGGAATGCAGAAATGGCAAATCAACATAAGCTGCTCAGTGAGTAAATAAACAGTCTGATCACTGATCCAGAAATCTCCTGTTTCCTTTCAGGATAAATAAATAACTAAAGATAGACAGAAAAACAACATAGTCCCATTAGCCTTCTTCTAACAGGCCTAGGATGTTCCTGTCCTGGAACCACCTGTTTTCTCTACCTTGGATGTTCTCATGTAGCTAAATGCACGTCCTTGTCCTTCTTCCCATTCTTCTTTCAACTCAAAAACATTTTCATTGATGTCTGATATCTAATATTCCTGCCTCCTTTCCTGAGTCCTCTCCTACAGTGGCAGAAACTTTCATGAAATCCCTTTCCTTTTTCTCTTGGGCACTCAGCCAGACTTGAGGTCAGGTGTTAACCATGTGATTGAGTTCTGTCCAGTGTGATGTGTGCAACCATGAAAAAAGTTGCATTTAGGCCTGGCCCTTAAATTACCCCACACAATCCTTTAAGGTCTTTATTTTTGTCTGCTTGCTGGGCTTCCTGTTAAGTGTTGGTACCCAGCAAATACACCACCCTGTTTTATTTTTTTCGTATCATTCATCATGAACTAAAATCATTTAAGAATTTACTTCCTTATTTATTATTAGTTTCTTCCTACTGGAATATAGTTCCACAAGAGAAACTTGTTTGAAACTTACTTATCCTGTCACCAGTCTTATTATCCCCAAGGCCCAAGACAGCTGTGGTAGGATTTAATAAACAGTTGTTGAGTAAAAAAGTAAACAGTTACAGAGTGATCACAACTGAAAATTGGAAAAACAAAAACAAAAACTACCCTCACCAGATATCTCATTTTGATAAACAGCTGGCTCTTCTTCACAATATTTACTTTCGTTTTGATTAGTCATGTCATGTAATGTGCACAGTCTTATTCCTCTCAACTCCTTTTTCACAACATGGTTCTAAACCAGTCGCATATTTACCCATTGACTCTGTCATTGTCTCTAAACAAGTACATGGAGATAGTTGTTGACTCCCGGGGGAAGGAGACAGCTTTACATTTACTGCGTGTTTATTACAAAACTAAAGCCTTGTGCTAAGTGCATTATTTATTATTACATTTAATCCTCACAATTCATTTTATTACATTTAATCCTCACAATTCAATGACATGGGTACTATTGTAACCCATTCTAGGTATGAGAAAACAGAAGCACTAATCCATCATGGAAAGAGTGCCAAAGGCAAGACAGTAACTCCTCTTTGTTGTAATTACAAAGTCATCTATCCCTCAATGTGCAAGAATTTGAAGGGAAAAAGGTAGAGGCAGATTTCAATGCCATTTGCCAAATTCTCCCAATGTTTTTCCTTTCTTTAGATGTGCACATTTTGCTCCCCTCAACCCTGCCGTCCCCCATGGTTGTGTGGTGACACATAATGATATCTGGCCCAAGAGTAGTGAGTGAAAATGACATGTAATACTCCTCTCCTATTCTCTCCAACTCCACCTGTCTAGCACCAGAACATTTAGATCACTCTCGATCCTAGGGGAGTCAGTGAGCAGAACCTCCCCTTCCAACCCATGGAGGACACAGACCCAGAGTGACATATAAATAGTGCTGTGTTTTGGAGATTGTATGTTACTGTACACAACCTAGCCTTACTTGACTGACATAAACCCTATGCAGGAAGATTAATCTTACTAAAAACTTTTTACTATTAATAGTGCCATGTGAAAAGCTGAAAAAATATTAAAATAATACTTGATAGAAGCCTAATACTCAAGACAAAAGAAGAGCTTAAAAACTCTTGAAAATTTGTTCTACTATAAAATCATAAAATAATCATAAGACATAAAATCACAAATAGTCATAAACCAAGTAGCCAAAAATACCATCACTAAAATCATTAAAGAACTAATATTCACTAACTTATTTTCTCCTTATAAGAACTTAATTATTTGACCAATGGATTCAATATTCTTTTGGGGGAAAAAAAACCCAACAATAAAAAATATAAAGTAAGCCTCCCCAACTCATAGTTTTTGCTCTTGTTTTTAATAAAGCTATCTTTTAAAATGTCTTTTTAATGTGTTAAAATGTCTTTAGTGGCATACAACATATAACTTAGGCATAGGAAAATGCACAAATCCTGGGGGCTTAACTCAATGAATTTTTATCATACATAGATAGAATTTTTATCTGTGTATGTATCTGTGTCTGCCATTTAGATTAAGATATAGATCATTCCTATCACTTCAGAAAGTTCCCTCATGCCCTTCTAACTAAAAATATCCCAACATTTTTTTATTAACATTATTTTATTGGAGAAAAGAGATATAGGAATATGGTTGAAAACTTAAATAGTATAGGAGACTATCTAATGAAAAGTTAGTCTCCTATTTCAGACCATCCCAAATGCAACCACTCTAATAGTTTAGTCTTTTGTGTATCTCCTGGGATAGTCTGTGCACATACATTCACTTTTCTTTACTGTGTCATGTTATCTACCTCAATTCTTGGGTAAAAGAAATCACACTATTGAGCATTTTATAAGAGAGGATGCATATTGTAGTGATAAAAAATGTGATACTAGAATAAAATTGCGGGGTTTAAAATTCAGCTCATTGGAAAGTGATTGTCATATTTCTCATTTATATAAATACAACACTTAGTATTTTATATACAGTAACTCTTTTCATCTGTACCCTATGAAACTGGCAATATTTAAATTCCCATTTATAGTTGGAGAAATTTGTGTAAAGAAGTAGCATAATGCCTACACAAATAAGAGATATTACTAATTGTAAGTTAATTTGTAGTCTTTTCTATTTCTTGTTCTATTTATATTTTGTTGGCCACTGAGAATTAAAAAGAAAATCACCACTTGCCTAGGAAAAGATTCATTGTCATGGTAACAAGCTCTAGAACTAGTTGTAAACGTGTCCAATCAATTAGTAACAGTTCTATAGCCCTGCTTACAAGTAAACAACCAGAACTGGTTTTGAAACTATCTAATTAATCAATGACAACTAACTTCTGTGAACACTTCTTGAAAAGCCAAATAGCATCAGATTCATGACTTGAAATTCAGCCAACTGGCCAAAGATTCACTATAGTGTACATGTACCTAAAGCTCATATTAACCTTCTTCCACCTCAATAACAGACAAAAATTAAGTCTTAATAATCAACACAAACAACTCTTCTAAGACTGACCTAATCCACTCCTACCTCTATAATTAACTTTCCAAAATAAACTCTCCACAAAAACTGGATATAAAATCAGCAATTGGGTCTGCTCAATTAGTATAACTCTTCTTCACAGAAGTATATGATAAATATGGTTTTTTTTGGTTTCAGATATTGACTGGTGATCTCATCTGTTGACACTATAGAGAGGACTAAGGGTGTTTTAGTTGGCTAGGGCCACCATAACAAAGTACCAGAGACTGGTGCCTTAAACAACAAAAAAGTATATAAAAAAATGATATCTTACTGTTTTGGAGGCTAGAATACAAGATCAAGGTATTGGCAGGGTTAGTTTCTTTCTAAGGCCTTGCCTCAACTTGTAGAAGGCAATTTTCTCCCTGTATCTTCACATGGTCTTACCTCTGCATGTGTCTGTGATCTAATCTGCTCTTCATATAAGACCATGAGTTAGATTGGAATAGGGCCCATCCCAATGACCTCATTTAACCTTAGTCACCTCTTTAAAGACCCAATTTCCCAATACAGTCACATTTCAAAGTACTAGAGTTAGGACTTCAACATATAAATTTGAAAGGACACAATTCAGTCCAAACCAAAGGGCCAAAGATATCTTGATTCCAATATTCATAGAATATCCTAGGAGTACAATAGATATTGGGGCATTAACTGGTTGCTGTGATATTATTTTATAGTATTTATTGTTACATATAGAATTTATATATATTATATCAATGTACTTGGGGCTAATATACAATTTCAAAATGAAAAGTTGAATTTTATGCCATATTTGAGCACACATCTAAACAAATGAATATTATGCATATATATAATGTAATGGTTAAGAGCACAGGGATTGGAGTGACACTGCTTGGATGTGAATTTGGGCTTTGCCACTTAATATGTCCTTGGAATGAAAAACTGCAAGTCTCAGTTTTTCATCTGTAAAATAGAAATAATATGAGTATCTACATGAGAGTGTCATTGTGAGGACTGAAGTTAATTCGTGTAAAATGCTTATATTGCTGCCTGGGACATGGCCAACTCTCAGTAAATGATAATTATTACATAATAACAATATGCAGATTACAAGTTCTGTTATAGCAGAGATGACATCTATTATATTCATCATTTCATAATGTTAACTGCAGAGATGAGTTGGCTCCTAAGAGCTATTCAATAAATATTTTTGAAATAGTATACACACATAGACACAGATGGGCCATTTTCTGGCAAGTTACTAAGCAAGTTTGGTAAGTTTGCCCTTCACCAACTTTTCTTTCCTTCACCACTTGATCTCCACCTTTTCAGGATGAAAGGGTTAACCTTTCACAATTTTTTATTTTATGAAAGAATCCTCATGGAAAAGAACTCTAGGAAGTGGAGCCCTCCCTAATCATTGAATTTCACCCCCATTTGACAGTTGCATAGAAAAAGGTTTTATGTACATTGTTTCCTGACCATAGCACCATCTCCACTCAGGAACTTCATCAGCCCTGCTAGACCCTCATGTCACAATACAGAAGCACTGTCTCCTCATAGCTGTATTCTTGTATATATTTCTAGAAAATAATTACTTAAAGTAAAATACCTAAAATATTTAAGAAAATTGACCTAAATAAAACTTACTGAAGTTAAAGAGAATTATATTGTATAATTGTATTCTCTGCATTTTTTTATTAATTTTTTATTTTTTATAAACATATATTTTTATCCCCAGGGGTACAGGTCTGTGAATCACCAGGTTTACACACTTCACAGCACTCACCAAAGCACATACCCTCCCCAATGTCCATAATCCCACCCCCTTCTCCCAAACCCTCTGCATTTTTATTTCAAATTTTATGAGCAAAGAAAATTGCTATCAAAGACAAAGCAAACTCTGTCCAAAGATGAGCAGAATTAAAGTTTATACCATCTGTGAGAAAAATATCCTACTCATTACCAGCTAGATGTATATGTTTCTATTATAGCTACTACCTTAATTATCAAGTTTAAAAATTAATGTCCAAGAATTTTATAAAAGTCCTTTTCTTAATTGAACAGGGTCAAATATTTAATATAACAATTTATATAACATTCAGATTTGCTACAAATTTTTAATAACTTTGTGAAAGCAAAGAAATTTAACCTTATAGGTTTACAAATTGTTAAAGAAAAGCATACTCTATTATTATTACTGAAACAATCTCACTGGCATAAAAATTGGAAACAGAATAATCATTAACAAGGATCCTGGTTTTTGTTATTTCATATAAATAACTAACCATGTCTGTGAAAGATTGATTGCAGCTTTTAAAATGTTTGCTGAATCCATGTGTAATTAAGATGAGTTAAATATGCAAATCAAGTCTAATTAGCTTCATTTATTAATGTTAGTTTGCCTTGCGTCTACATAATTTCTGCTGTGGATTTTTTTTAGTACATAGTATTTTTGATTTCTTTGTTCTAGATGGAATTGCTAAAGAAACCAGCTTTTTTTTTTTTTTTCTAGAAGGAGAAAAAGCTTTCACATGGAGTTCTGTCTAAGCGCCATTTAGAAGTGAGGGTTTGAAAAATGTTCCCAGTAGCATGAAAACTGACTAAATTTTTATTATATATATTTCCAACCACCCTCCTTTAGACTGTATTTAATTATTCCATTTCATCAAAGCAGCAAACCCTCTGGGAATTTCTTTTGATGAAAATGAGCTTTTGTCACAATATGTCTATCACAGTGATTAAGTAGAACAGAGACTGGGTAGAACAGGCAGCATCAAATGAACCAAAGTTGTCTGTAGAAGTACCTTTTCCTTGACAAACTATCTAAATTTTCCTGCATTAATAAAACAAAACTCTGCATGTAAAACCACCAGCCTTGTGTAGTTTGTGTGGAAAACATTTAAGTTGGGCATTTACAGGAAACCTAGTTACTGTAAACAAGACAGTGTTGAGACCCACTGTGTCAGGCAACAGTGAAAGGAACAACAAAGTGGAACAAGTATTAAAGACAATGATGAATATGGGATGATGTCCTGAAGACAGAAGACATGACAAGAAAGAGGAAAGGGCAAATGTACGGAGATTACTGAGCGGAGGCAGTGGAACCACAGCCTGAAAATAGAAAAACTGAAGTAATAGGAAGAGTCAATCTAGCAAGGCCTTGGAAGTAAGGGGTTATGGAGAAAGGAAGAAAAATAGTGGAGAATGATGTAAAAGATCTTAGACTGAAAACACAAAGGGGAGTAGACTTTGCAATGAAAACACAAGGAGGAGATTGTTAACATTGTTAAGAGTGGACTCAGGAATAGACGGGGATGAACTGGATAAATCCAAGGGGAAGGAACCAAAATGGAAGGGAAAGTGGAAAGTTTTAGCAGGTCCGGCTGCCAGACACTGCAAAGGGTGTCAGAGCCCAGAGCAAGGGGCAAGAGAAGCCAGGAGGAAAGCCAAAAATCAGAGCCAGAAATAAGGAATAAGGAATCTAGCCAGGATGTTGAAACTAAGGGTGCAGGATAATTAAAAGAGGACCCTGACCTGGAGAAATCCGATGCAGAGCCAGAGGAAATGGTCAGAAGAGGACGTCTATAGTGGTACAACTTTCTTGAGTTCTAATGACTTCAGGCTGAGATGATGACACTTGCCCTACCTTCTTCTAGCATCCTTCCCTTAGTGCTGCCCTCCTAAGGATGAAAAAATAAAATGAGTTGGAGAGAAAAGCACAATACAAAAATATTGATATCTGCAGCAAATTTAAGAGGTAGACTGAAAATCTTGTAGGTCCTGGTGTAGAAGGCTACAGAAGGCTGTATTAGTTTCCTAGAGCTGCTATATCAAAGTACCACATGGGGTGGCATAAAATTAAAGAAATTTATTCTCTCACAGTTCTAGAGGCTAGAGGTCTGAGATAAGTATCAGCAGCACTGGCTCCTTTTGAGGACTCTGATGAAGAATACATTCTATCTATGCCTCCCTCTCAGTTTATGGTGATGGCTGGAAATCCTTTAGAGTTCTTGGCTTGCAGAAGCAGTGTTCCAAACTCTGACTCCATGTTCACATGGCATTGCCATCCATGCTTCCATCTTATTACAAGGACACCCCCTCCCTACTTCAGTATGATCTTATCTTAAACACTTACATATGCAAAGACTCTACTTACAATCCAGTACCATTCAAAGAGTATTGCAGGTGAGGACTCAAACATATCTTTTTTGGGGGACACATTTTAACCAACAACAAGTGATTTTCTGTTACATAAAAGTTAATTGAAGGATTTAATGCAGTATGCAGATTAGAGTCTTGGTGTGATCCTACTTCTGGGAGGATCCAACTTCTGAAGAGGTCTCAGCTGAATTGTTTTTCCGTAAGGGGATAGAGAAAAGAGACAGTGATTACCTTAACTATATACATGCTCTTTAACCATTTAATTTTTTATGTAAATAAATGTTTCCATTCATTTTATATTACTTGATATTTTACATTACATTTGAAAGCATCTAAGAAAACTTTCCTCATATAGTAGTTCTCAAAGTGTGGTCCTGGACCCACATCACCTGGGAATGGTTGGAAATGTACTTCAGACCCACAGTAACAGAACTCCATGGGTGTACCTAGTCACCTCTTTTTGTTTGTTTGTTTGTTTTTCCCCAAGACTTTCTGGTGAGTTTGGTTTGAGTGCCAAGTGATTCTGCTTAGAGAAATTTGCCTATGATTAGGGAAGCAGCTGTTAGGTGAGGGTTGGAGTACTTTGACCTAAGTAATTTGTGTCTTGAAGAATTTTATTAACAAAAAGGGCCATTATAACACTGTTACCTTAAGTCATTCATTTAAAAAAAAAAAAAAAAGATTAGAATATCTTTCCTGTGGTTAGCATTCTTTAAAAAGGCTTGTTTGCTCTGTAGGACTTATTTGAGACATTTCTGGGACCAAGATCTCCTACTGGAGTCTTGGTGGTGGTTTTAAGACTTCAGGTCTTTCTGTCATTCTGCTGCCAATATTCCTTGGTCTCCTTCACTTTTGTTTACCATATGCCAGGTGCCCCACGAGTCTCATATATTAAGTGATGTAATTTATTTATTACAAAAATATTATCATAAATACTATTATACCCTTTTTAAGAATGAAGAGACAGAGACACCAAGAGGTTAAGTAAATTGCCCACATTTACACAGCAAGGAGTGACAAACATAGATTCAAATCCAATTTGAACGATTGCAAAGCCCATATTCCTCCAACTACATACACTATTTTGTGTAATTTAGAGACCTAAATAGCCACTTAAACTAGTCAGAATTAATTTGCTTTTCTAAATTCTCTTTTTCATCTAAACCACATATAAAATGTGTTGGTTTAGGGTTTGGGTTTAAAAAAAAAAAAAAAGGCAGTATCATCACTCTGATCTCCAGCTTCTAGATTTTCTGAGTCTGAAGTCTGACTGCTAAAAGAACGTAATTAATAAAAATAAGTAACAGAGAGAGGAGGAGCAAGATGGTGGAAGAGTAGGAGACCTAATATCATCAGGTCCCAGGAGTTCAGCTAGATAGTTATCAAACAATTCTGAACTCTTACATTATCAAAACAGGAGATCAAAGAGAAGGGCAGCAATTCTAGGAACAGAAAAGTGACCACTGTCTGGAATGTAGGATGTGCAAAAACGTGAATCCCAGGAGACACACGGGAAGATAGACTGTGGGGGGAGGGGACTGCTCCCAGCAAGTGGTAGAGCAGCAGAGCACAAAATCAGAACTTTTAGAATTCTGCTTCACTGAGGGACATTGCTCCAGAGGCTAAGCAGTGGGTGGAGCCCTCCTGGGGACAGTGTAGTCTCAGGACCCTCAGGGTCAAAGAAAGACCAGGAGTGTCTGTGTGTGGCCAAGCTCCCAGGTATCAGAGCAGGGAGGCTAGCTGCAGAGATAGAGCTGAGGAGTGGACTCTCAGCTTAGGGTTACCTTAAGCCATGATCCAAGGCACAGTCGGGCCATTACTCTTTGAGTAAGGATTCCACAAGTGGCAGATCCAAGGATACATCATCCTATCTCCTCCCAGAGGAGCAGTGCAGGAGCATGCTGCAGGAATCTGCTGGGTTTAGAGACTCCAAATGGGGCCATGTACCAGAGATAGAAAAGTTCAGTCACAGGCTGGGTTAGCATGGAGTGCAGCCAGAGACCAGGGAGATGGGCATGACTGACTGCTTTTCTCTGAAGACACACTGAGGAGTGGAACCCCCAAGCTCTCAGCTCTTCCAGTACCAGAGATTGGGAAGCCGCCATTTTCATTCCTGTCGTCCAAAGCTATATGGAAAGCACTCAGGGAACAAAAGCTACCCAGAGCAAACCCAAGCAGATTGCTTAGTCTGGACCCTGGCAAGGGTGGTGCAATTTTGCCTTGGGCAAAGACATATGAGAATCAATGCAATAGTCCCCTTCCCCAGAAGTTCAACAAGAACATCCAGCCAAGATCAAGTTCACTGGTCAATGAGACTGCAAAACTTCAGATATACAGGAATACAGCATACGGAATTCATGGCATTTTCCCTGTGATTCTTTATTCATTCAAAGTTAAATTTTTTTAAATTTAATTTGCTTTCTTATTCTATTTTTTTTAATTTTCCTCTTTCTTATTTTAATGTTTTTTAACCATTTTATCTTATTAATACCTTTTTAAAAATATTTTTAAAAATTTTCAATGTTACACTTATATTCTATCCCTTCATTGTATTTAGCCTTATTTTCTCTATACATATAGGTTTTTCTTTCTTTAAAATTTTGGGATACAGTTTCTTCTAACAGATCAAAATATATCCTAAATCTCACACATGACTTTGTCCTAGTCTCCAGCCTGATCACATTCTCTCCTTTTTCTTTTCTTTCTTTTTTTTTTTGTTTTTTTCAACCAACTTCTTATCAATTCCTTTTTTAAAATCATTTTTAATTTTCATCTTTACAATCATATTCCATCCCTTCATCGTGTTTACCCTTATTTTTGTATATATATATTTTTCTTTCTTTAAAATTTTGGGAGGCAGCTTTTTCTAACAGACCAAAATACACCCAGAATCAAGTGTGTGGCTCTGTCCTATTCACCAGTCTAATATATATATATATATTAGACTGTTCACCAGTATATATATATATATATATATATATATATATAAATTATTCTAATATTGTTTCATTTTATGCTATCACTTATCTCTCAAATTCTCTCTCTCTCTCTCTATATATATATAATCTCCTCCCGCTTTCTTCTCCTGGTTTCGGGTCTCTTCCAATTTGGTCAGTGTATATTTTCCTGGGGTTGTTGCTAGCCTTTCAGTATTTTGTTCTCTTATTCATCTATTCTTATCTAGATAAAATGACAAGGAGGAAAAACTCACCTGAAAAAAAAGAACAAGAGGCAATACAGATGGCTAGGGACCTAATCAATATGCACATTAGTAAGACATCAGATCTAGAGTTCAGAATGATGATTATCAAGGTTCTGGCTCAAAAAAAAAAAAAAACCATGGAAGATACTAGAGAATCCCTTTCTGGAGAAATAAAATCCCTTTCTGGAGAAATAAAAGAACTAAAATCTAACCAAGTAAAAATCAAAAAGTTATTAATGAGGTCCAATAAAAAATGGAGGCTCTTACTGCTAGGATAAATGAGGCAGAAGAGGGAATTAGTGATATAGAAGACCAAATGATGGAGAGTAAAGAAGCTGAGCAAAAGAGAGACAAACAACTACTGGACCACGAGGGGAGAATTTGAGAGATAAGTGATAGCATAAAATGAAACAATATTAGAATAATTGAGATCTAAGAAGAAGAAGGGAGGGCAGAAGGTATATTGGATGAAATTACAGTAGAGAATTTCCCTAATGGGAAAGGGAAAAAGCATCAAAATCCAGGAGGCATAGAGAACCTCTCTCAAAATAAAAAAAAGTAGGTCAACATCCCCTTACTCCCATCATGTAACAGTAAAATTTACAGGTCTTAGTGAGAAAGAGAAAATCCTGAAAGCAGCTTGGGACAAGAGCTCTGCAACATATAATCGTAGGAATAATAGAATGGCAGCAGACCTATCCACAGAGACCTGGCAGAAAGGGCTGGCATGATATATTCAGAGCACTAAATGAGAAAAATAAGCAACCAAGAATACTATATCCGGCTAGGCTGTCATTGAAAATAGAAGGAGAGGTAAAAAGTTTCCAGGAAAAACAAAAACTAAAAGCATTTGCAAACACCAAACCAGCCCAACAGAAAATAGTGAAAGGGGTCCTCCAACAAAAGAGAGAGACTAAAAGTAATAGACCAGAAAGGAACAGAGATAATATAAAGTAACAGTCACCTTACAGGCAATACAATAGCATTAAATTCATCTCTCTCAATAGTTACCCTGAATGTAAATGGGCTTAATGTCCCAAACAAAATACACCAGGTATCAGAATGGATAAAAAAACAAATCCTATTAATATTCTGGCTACAAGAAACTCATTTTAGACCCAAAGACAACTCCAGGTTTACAATGAGGGGGTGGAAAAGAATTTACCATGCTCATGGACATCAAAAGAAAGCTGGGGTGGCAATCCTTATATCAGATCAATTATATTTTAAGCCAAAGACTATAATTAGAGATTAGGAAGGACACTATATCATACTTAAAGGGTCTGTTCAACAAGAAGATCTAATAATTTTAAATAGCTATGCCTCTAACATGAGAGCAGCCAATTAGATACACCAATTAATGACAAAATCAAAGAAACACATCGATAGTAATACAATAATAGTAAGAAAATTTAACACCCCCTCACTGAAATGGACAAAAAGATCAACAAGGAAATAAAGGCCATAAATGACACACTGGATCAGATGGACATCACAGATATATTCAGAACATTCCATTCCAGAGCAACAGAATACACATTCTTCTCTAGTGCACATGGAACATTCTCCAGAATAAATCACATCCTGGGTCAAAATCAGGTCTTAACCAGTACCAAAAGCTTGGGATCATTCCCTGCATATTTTCAGATCACAATGCTCTGAAACTAGAACTCAAACATAAGAGGAAAGCTGGAAAGAACTCAAAATCTTGGAGGCTAAAGAGCATCCTACTAAAGAATGAATGGGTCAACCAGGAAATTAAAGAAGAATTGAAAAAAATTCATGGAAACAAATAAAAATGAAAACACAACTGTTCAAAATCTTTGGGACACAGCAAAGTCTGTCCCAAGAGGAAAATATATACCAATATAAACCTTCTCAAGAAACAAGAAAGATCTCAAGTATACAACCTAACCCTACACCTCAAGGACCTGGAATATGAACAACAAAGAAAGCCTAAACCCAGCAGGAGAAGAGAAACAATAAAGATCAGAACAGAAATCAATGAAATAGAAACCAAAAGAACAGTAGGAAAAAAATCAATGAAACTAGGAGCTGGTTCTTTGAAAGAATTAATAAGATTGATAAACCCCTGGCCACACTTATCAAAAAGAAAAGAGAAAGGACCCAAATTAATAAAATCATGAATGAAAGAGGAGAGATCACAACCAATACCAAAAAAATACAAACAATTATGAGAACATATTATGAGCAACTATATGCCAGCAAATTTGACAACCTGGAAGAAATGGATGCATTCCTAAAGATGTAAAAACTACCAAAACTGAACCAGGAAGAAATGAAAAATCTGAACAGACCTATAAACAGTCAGGAGATTGAAGCAGTCATCAAAAACCTCCCAACAAACAAGAGCCCAGGGCCAGACGGCTTCCCAGGGGAATTCTACCAAACATTTAAAGAAGAATTAATACCAATTCTCCTGAAACTGTTCTAAAAAAAATAGAAATGGAAGTAAAATTTCCAAACTCATTTTATGAGGCCAGCATTACCTTGATCCCCAAACCAGACAAAAACCCTATCAAAAAGGGGAATTACAGAACAATATCTTTGATGAAAACTGATGTGAAAATTCTCACCAAAATACTAGCCGATAGGATCCAAAAGTACATTAAAAGGATTATTCACCACAACCAAGTAGGATTTATTCTTGCGCTACAAGGTTGATTCAATAACCACAAAACAATCAATGTGATACAATACATTAATAAAAGAAGGAACAATAATCATATGATACTCTCAATAGATGCTGAAAAAATTGACTACTGCAGCATCTTTTTGTTTTGTTTTAATATTTTATTTATTTATTTGACAGAGAGAGAGAGAGAGTGCACAAGTATGCAGAGCAGGAGGCAGAGGGAGAGAGAGAAACAGGCTACCCACTGAGCAGAGAGCCCGATGTGGGGCTTGATTCCAGGACCCTGGGATCATGAACTGAGCCAAAGGCAGACACTTAACCAACTGAGACACGCAGGTATTCCCACAGCATCCTTTCTTGATCAAAATACTTCACAGTGTAGGCATAGAGGGTACATACCTCAATATCATCAAAGCCATCTATGAAAATCCCACAGCAAATATCATTCTCAAAGGGGAAAAACTGAGAGATTTAGCTCCTCTAAGGTCAGTAACATAGCAGGGATGTCCACTATCACCACTGCTATTTAACGTAGTACTAGAAGTCCTAGCCTCGATAATCAGACAACAAAAGAAATAAAAGGCATCCAATTTGGCAAAGAAGAAGACAAACTCTTACTCTTTGCAGATGATATGATACTTTATGTGGAAAACCTAAAAGACTCCACTCCAAAACTCCTAGAACTCATACAGGATATCAGTAAAGTGTCAGGATATAAAACCAATGCATAGAAATCAGTTGCATATCTTCAACAGCAAGATAGAAGAAAGAAATTAAGGATTTGATCCCATTTATAATTGCACCCAAACCATAAGATTCCTAGAAATAAACCTAGCCAAAGAGGCAAAGATTCTATACTCAGAAAACTATAAAGTACTCATGAAATAAACTGAGGAGGGCACAAAGAAATGGAAAAAAGTTTCATGCTCATGGATTGAAAGAACAAATATTGTGAAAATGTCTATGCTACCTAAAGCAATCTACACATTTAACATGATCCCTATCAAAATACCATCAATTTTTTTCAAATAAATGGAACAAATAATCTTAAAATATATATGGAACCAGAAAAGACCCCAAACAGCCAGAGGAATATTGAAAAAGAAAACCAAAGTTGGTGGCATCACAGTTCCAGACTTCAAGCTCTATTACAAAGCTGTAATCATCAAGACAGTATGATACTGGAACAAAAACAGACACACCGATCAATGGAACAGAATAGAGAGCCCAGAAATGGACCCTCAATTCTATGGTCAACCAATCTTTGACAAAGCAGGGAAGAATGTTCGGTTGAAAAAAGACAGTTTCCTCAACAAATGGTGTTGGGAAATTTGGACAGCCACATGCAGAAAAATGAAACTGGACCATTTCCTTACATCACACACTAAAATAGACTCAAAATGAAAGTCCTTGATGTGAGAGAGGAATTCATCAAAATTCTTGAGGAGAACACAGGCAGCACCCTCTTCAACCTCAGCTGCAGCAACTTCTTCCTAGGAACATTGCCAAAGACAAGGGAAGCAAGGGCAAAAATGAACTACTAGGATTTCATCAAGATCAAAAACTTTTCAAGTAAAGGAAATAGTCAACAAATCCATAAGACAACTGAGAGAATGGGAGAAGATATTCACAAATGGCATATCAGATAAAGGGCTAGTATCCAAAATCTGTAAAGTACTTATCAAACTCAACACCCAAAGAACAAATAATCTAATCAAGAAATGGGCAGAAGGCATGAACCGACAATTCTGCAAAGAAGACATCCAAATGGCCAAAAGACACATGAAAAAGTGTTCAACATCACTGGGCATCAGGGAAATACAAATCAAAACGACAATGAGATACCACCTCACAGCAGTCAGAATGGCTAAAATTAACAAGTCAGGAAATGACAGATGCTGGCGAGGATGCAGAAAAAGGGGAACCCTCCTACACAGTTGATGGGAATGCAAGCTGGTGCAGCCACTCTGGAAAACAGTATGGAGGTTTCTCAGAAAGTTGAAAATAGAGCTACTCTATGACCCAGAAATTGCACTACTGGATATTTACCATAAAGATACAAATGCAGTGACCTGAAGGGGCATGTGCACTCGAATATTTATAGCAGCAATGTCCACAATAGCCAAACTATGGAAAGAGCCTAGACATCTATCAACAGATGAATGGATAAAGAAGTGGTGTGTATGTGTGTGTGTGTGTGTGTGTGTAGATACACACACACAGTGGAATACTATGAAGCCCTAAAACCCAAAATCTTGCCATTTGCTACAAAGTGGATGGAACTAGAGGGTAACATGTTAAGTGAAATAAGTCAATCAGAGAAAGACAATTATCATATAATCTCTCTGATATGAGGTATTTGAGAGGTACGTCATGGGTTTGTGGCAGGGTAGAGAGGGAATAAATCTAACAAGATGGGACCAGGGAGGGAGACAAACCATAAGAGATTCTTAATCTCAGGAAGCAAACTGGGGGTTGCAGGGGTGGGGTACAGGGAGGGTGGGAAAAGGTGGCTGGGTTATGGACACTGGGGAGGGTATATGCTATGGCGAGAGCTGTGAAGTGTGTAAGGCTGATTCACAGACCTGTATCCCTGAAGCAAATAATACAGTATATGTGAATTAAAAAAAAAAAAAAAGAATGTGAAAGTTAAATTCAAGAATGAAAATAGAAATTGAAGTTTAGAAGATACACTTAAAAAAATTACATAATGAACACCAAACCACATTTTTAACTGAAGAATTACTATTAATAATTAAATTATAATGATAACATGATTGCCTAAATCAAATAAACAGAATATGGCTAGGAAAAAAAAAATAAGTAACAAAGACTATGACTTATAAGACTCCCTACATTGTCTTTCATCTAGTCAATATAAAATGTCTTCACTATTTTCTTAATTTTTCTTAAGCATTGCCATTTCAACAAGGATTGCCCGATTCTAGGTATTGCCTGAAATTTACTGAGAATTTAAACACAATAAGTTTTTGCATTATGGCCTCCCCGGGAATTCTAACTTTTTAACTTGGTTCATTTAAGAATTGCTATGAGTAATGGAACATGATAACTATAGTAATGTTTAGCATTTTAAAAACCATGAATTTGGAACATAAGAAATTATTTAAACCAAGTGATTTCCCTACCAGATTGTGAGGTTATTATTGCCAAGGGCAGTGATATATAATTTGGTTAGTATTCATAGCTTTTCTATGGTGCTCTATATATCATATGCCTAATACAATTTGCTGAATGCATTAAAGAAAAAGAAAGCTAAATACTGCCTTCTGATGGTGAGGTGGGAAATGAAAAAAAAGTTAGTGACATTTTTTTTTTCTCGGGAGTCAGAAGAGCTAATCTTGAAGTATTTCATGTTTTTCTATATTACTTTCTATTTTGTTGAGATTATCTTTGCTTATTAACTATGTATGTGTATTAGGTTTAAAAGAAGCAATGAAAGGGCAGAGATTTGAGGTGCCCTGAAAGATCTAAACACAGACTCCACAGGTAGAACAAAGATGGATCGTCAAGCCCTAACCACTCTTCTCACTGGTTGCAGCTGTCTTCCACTATGGTATAGAAGGCAACTGAGCCAATATCCTCCCTACTTTACCCTGGGCAAATTGAATTAAGTAAGTGAATGTATGGTATCTGGATATCTGAAAGATATGCCATATAAGGAAATTATTTTGATAAGGGCATACAGTTATATTTGAAAATAATTGTATGTACATGGAATGTACACTCAAACTAATTACATACTTTTTTTAAGATTAATTTTTAAGTAATCTCTCCACCCAACTCAGAGCTTGCACTTATAACCCTGAGACCAAGAGCTGCATGGTCTATCAACTGAGCTTGCCAAGCACCTCCTAATTACATATTTAATTTTATAGAGAAAAGCCTGTTTCTATATGTCTATGTATCTATGTATATCATGTCATTACCTCAATCTGTAAAAAAATATGTTATAGTAAATTTCCCAATAATATTATTTTCTCACAGGATTATATCATATTTATAGTGATACCTCAAATGTCAGATTTGTTCAACTGTTTAAAGAGGGAGAAATGTAAAATGAAAACTCTTGCAATTATCAGACCCACAGAAGATGTGAAATAACTAGTGGAATAACCTCTGATCACTACACTTTTAATTCCTGTCAGACATTTTTGGGGGGTCTGATTTGCTGGTAGTTTTTTTTTTTTCCTCTTCTGGAAATAAGATCCCCTGTGTCCACTAAGCTGCAGAATCACACAGATGGGCTCTTGCAGACATTCTGGGACTACTTTGCCTTCCTGCCTCAAGTAGATAGAGTCAGAGGGTGTACTGGAGCCCATCTAAACAAAGCTGTGTCTCTTAGCCTGAGTTCTTTAGAAAACGGAGCCTGATACAAGCACTAATGTGCTAATGCTTTATTTGGGAGGTGCATACCCAGAGCAGCTAAGATGAGAAAACAGAGTAATTGAGGGGCAGGGAAGATATGAGGCATTCCTATATTGGCTTCAAAGAAGAACCAGCAGGTTGTACTCCCTGGCATACAGGATTTCTGTGGACAGGAGGTAGGGGAAAAAAAAAAAAAAAAGATTGAATAATCCATGGGAGGAAGGAATAGGATTCAGTTCAACTTTGGTTCTTGGAAACCAAAGTCCCCTGTATTTCTGGGGTCTTACCACTTAGGTACTTTGGCAGCCATGTAATATGCCTTATTCCACACCTTCCAGGGTCGTGTCTGAAAGTGATCAGTGAAGTCAGTATTAGTATTCTTGGAACACGGCTAGTCGGCTTGCCTCAGGGGGCAGCCAAGGGGGCCAGGGAGAGGGGAGAACTCAGCATTGCCCATAGAAGTGAGTGAAGGGCTCTGGCTGGGGCAGTCAGCAAAAACATGTAAGATTTATTTCTGAAATAATACCTGTTTCCCAAACTCAGAATAGGGACTTAAATTTTACTTTCATGTTAAGTTGATTTCTAGGGGTGGATGAGACCTAAAACCCCAAATTTGTGGTATAAATTCTTTCCAACACATGTACAGAGGGAAAAAAATGAAGTCTTCTATGTTTAGAAGAATAAAGAAGACATTCAGGTAGGAGCAGAAGTAAGAGAGAGAGAGAGCATAATCTTAGGATCCCTGAGGTTCTTATTCCTGATTTCAGTCCTTTACAAGGTACAGTTCTTGCCCTTAGGTACCCAGAAACTTTTGTGACCTTGTTCATATTAAATAGTTTTTCTTGGGGCACCTGGGTGACTCAGTTGGTTACATGTCTGCCTTCCGCTCAGGTTATGATCTCAGGGTCCTGGGATCAAGCCCCACGTGGGGCTCCTTGCTCAGCTGGGAGTCTGCTTCTCCCTATCTCTCTGCCTGTGGCTCTGGCTGCTTGTGTACTCTCTCTCTCTCTCCCTCTATCAAATAAATAAATAAAATCCTTTAAAAAATAGTTTTCTCTACTTGCTCAAATTAGTTTCTTTGTATATGGAATCTAATGCAATGGATGATATATTCATACCATCGGATTATATTCATAAATGAAATACCAAGAAGGTATTTCATTTATGAATAAAACAACCTTAAGTGTTGTTCTTAGGTTTGTAGACCTAGGTTCTTCCCTCTTCTCTTCCTACACCCTCATCTAAGGGGCCTTGGTTCATGTCCACAGCTTCTATGCATATAGGTATGATGCCTTTGAAACTTCTCTCTCCAGCCCAGATCTCTACATTCAACTTCTATTGATCACGGTATGATTGGATGATCCCATGACACTGACTATATCACAAACTGAATTCATTACCTTGTGCACAAATCTCTCTAACTCGTGCTCTGACCCCTGCTTCCTTATTGAGTTTGTCCAACAAAAAAACAATTAACTTATACACTACAATCATAGTTCAAGGTATATGTTAGTATAAGAACTACAAAAGACCAAATAACTTGCTAAGGCATCTTATATTTAACAGACTCAGTATTTGAAAACTTGTTTGTCAGAATCTGAAGACTGTTATCTTTTATTTTTGGCAAAGGCTCTTTCTCAAAACACACATGCACACACATACATGTACCCACACACATACAAGAATAGAACTAAGAAAAATAAAACTAATTGAGATATTCTGATTTTTACTTTAGACCATTCTCTTAATTTCATCTTACTTTAAGTCATGTCCTTATTTTAGTGATGGGTTTTAATTTACAGCCAATTCTCATTTATTCATATGTTGCTGATCTTTTGGGAGGAAAATTCGTATAAAATTCTTAACCCCCAGATAGTTTCTTTCTGTTAACCAATACATTGTAGATATAATTCTTCAAGATCAGGTGTTGTGTCTTCAAGTACTGCAGACTAATTTTAATATTGGGCTAAACAAACTTTAATCAAGAAGATAAATATGCCTTAAATCATGCAAGGCATTCTAAATTCAAACAGAAGTGAAAATGATTCTTGGATTATACCTACCATTATTTTCCATTCATTTAAGATTGAATATATATGTTTTTGTGTAACTCTGTATTTAAATATATGCTCTGCTATATAAAATACATATTTAAATACATAAAAATGCATTCAAATATAGACATATACTTAACTTATCTTAATAAGTTTTTGATTCCATATAAAGGAATATGACTGAGAGATATTTTCTTTTGCTAATCAGTTGTAATCAAGGAAGAAATCTTTGCTTAAGAAAATCAACAATTACATACTTTTGAAAAGTCTAAACTCAAGCAGTTCTTGAATTTACAATCTGTTCTACTACAGACATCAGAATGCATTATCCTTAAGCACAACACATAAAGACATAAAGAGCTATGATGATGTACATTGAGATAAGAATAAATCATTTTCACTTAGTTATTATCATATTCGTATTTCCTTGTCTTGGACTTAATGAGTAGGGCTGTATTTGAAGTTTGCCTCTGTTTTAAGAATGGATGTTTAGTTTCACCCTGAGGGTGTGTGGTTTCTCTCTGTATATTTCTATTTTATTTTTTAAGAAAACATTTTTATTGAAGTATATAACAAGCATATATCAAAGTGTTGAGATCACAAGTGTTTAAATGGATGAGCCTCTGCTAAGTGAAAACACCTAGGTGAACTTACAGAGGATTATTAGCACCCAGAAGCCTTCCTCATGCACCCTACCAATCACTGTCTGCCCTTAATGTAATCCCTGTTTTGATTTTTATCCACCTAGATTAGGCTTTTTTCTAGTTTTACATTTAATATAAATAAAATTATCAATTAAGTATTCTTGTATTTTTAAATTTTTTTTTGCAAGATTCATTTGTGTTGTGTGTACCAGTATTTCATTATTGTGTTATATTATTTTTCCTTTTTTGTGGTATTCCAGTGTATGAAGCTATTGTATTTATTGATTCCACTATTGATAGACATTTGAAGTTATTCTAGGAAACAGCTATTATAAATGATGTTATTATAAACATTCTTTTTCCAGGTACTCAACACCCTTGTCAACAGTATTTCCCATCTTTTCAGTTTTATTCATTGTAGTGGTTGCATGGTACTCTCATTATGTTTATTTATCTTAAGATTTTATTTATTTATTTAAAGATTTTTATTTATTTGACAGAGAGACACACAGTGAGAGAGGGAACACAGACAGGGGGAGTGGGTGAGGGAGAAGCAGGCTTGCCTTCAAGCAGGGAGTCCAATGAGGGGCTGGGACCTAGGACTCTGGGATCATGACCTGAGCTGAAGGCAGATGCTAAACAACTGAGCTACCCAGGTGCCATTTATTTATTTATTTATTTATTTAAGAAAGACCAAGAGCAGGATTATTATTTGTTTTTGTTATTGGCTACTTGTGCAATTTTTTAAAAAAGGATAAAGGGCTAAAATTTATCATTAAAGTTTTTACCTTAATGGTAAAAAGCTAAGAATGGTCTGATACATTTCTGCTCATAGTCACACATATGCTGAGTGGTTATACAAATATGACTATATTAAAAATGCAAATATCAATACGTTATGGGAACTAAATCCAAATTTGGTTATCACTAAAATTGAGTTCCCTCAAGTGGGAGAATGCACTAAATTTCACATTTGCATTCAACAATGTAACATAATGCATTGTTGAAATGCATTACATTTGAATTTTTTAATTTTAAGAAAAATCCTAGGCTTCCTAATTAAAATACATTTTATTCTATTTTTTCCCAAGAATGATAGTTTTTACATCACTTTGGATTCAATTATTAAGTACCTTAGATGTCTATCTTCAAATACCTTTATTTTAGTCACAGAAATCTCCATCTCTATCACTTAAATTTCCATTTCCAACACCCACATTTCTATCACCATACACCAATGTTATTAAATTTGTGGCAATTTAATTCCATAGCAGATTTCATTAAGCAGATTCCCTAATGCAGCATTTCCCTTTAATGCCAGTCTTAGCAACTTAAGGAAAAATTCTTGAGAAATAATAATTTTGAAACAGATTTGCATGTGAGGGGAGTGGGATTGTTGTGGGTGTAGGTATGGTGTGAAGGTGATATGTTTAACAGGAACACATCTTCCAACAGTTTTCTTTAGTAAAATTTGAGACTTTGAGACAATAGAACATTACTTTGAGAATTAGAAAGACAGACTAGATAGAAATAGTGACAACTTTCCTCATACCCTTTATTAGATATTTCTATTTTCTTCTTGTGTAAGATTAAAATTTTGCTTTTCTTTATTTTGCTATAATCTATCTGTTAGAGTATCTTAAGGTACATTTGCTTCTCTCAAATAAAAGGTGCAAATTTTGTGCTTGCCATTTTAAGAATGTGTGACAACTGGAAAACTGGAAATGTTAAGTCACGTATTTATCTTTAGAAGAGTACAGCAAAATAAAAAGTAACTTTTCCTATATAATGTTTTTCTAAAAACAGATTTTGTGACTTTTGTGGTTAAAAGGTTGTTTCTTTTTTTTTAACTTCTTTAGGTAAGTTTAGATTGAGATTTTTCTTGTTTCTTGAGGTAGACCTGTATTGCAGTAATCTTCCCAAAGATTTTGTATCACTATTTTTCTTTTCATATGTCTCCATCCTCTTTAATATCTTGTTTGACCCATGCTTCATTTAGTAGAATGTTCTTTCTCCTCCACGTATGTGTGTTCTTTCCAGACTTTTCCTTGTGATTGATTTGTCGTTTCATATGTTGTGGCTGCAAAAGATGCAAGATATCACCTCAATCTTTTCAAATTTACTGAGACTTTTTTGTGACCTAACATGTGATCTATCCTGGAGAGTGTTCCATGTGCGCTAGAAAAAAACATGTGTATTTCACAGTTTTTGGATGAAATGTTCTGATTTTATCCATTAGCTTTCTCTGATCCAATGTGTCATTTAAAGCCACTATTTCCTTATGGATTTTTGTTTCAGTGATTTTTGTTACAATGATGTAACTGGGGTGTTATAGCCCCTCTACCATTATTGTATTCTGGTCAATTTTTTTTTTCCTTTAGGTCTGTTAATAATTGCTTTATTTTTTTAGATGTTCCCATATTGGTTGTATAGATCTTTACAATTTATTATAAATTGTTGGATTTACAATTTAGATTGTTGTAAATTATGTAAATTAAATTTACATGTAATTTTTTACATGGAAATGTAAATTATATTTATAATTTAAATTGCTGGATTGTTCCCTTTATCATTATGTAGTCTTCTTTGTCTCTTGCAGTCTTTGTTTTAAAGTCAACTTTGTCTGATGTAAGTATTGCTACCTCAGTTTTCTTTTCACTTCCCTTTGCATGGTAAATCCTTTACCATCCCTTCATTTTCTATCTGCATGTATCTTTAGGTCTGAAGGGAGTCTCCAGTAAGCTGCATTTAGATGGGTCTTGTTTTCTTATTCATTCAGTCACCCTATGCCTTTTTATTGGAGCATTTAGTCTATTTACATTCAAAGTGATTACTGAGAGGTATATACTTACTGCCATTTTGTTACTTGTTTAATGGCTGTTTTTGTACTTCTTTTCTATTTCCTTCTTCTCTTGCTCTGTTCCCCTGTAGTTTGATGCCTTCCTTTAGTGATGGTTTTGGATTCCTTTCTCTTAATTTTATATGTATCTATTATACGTTTTTGATTTGTGGTTACCTTTAGGTACATATATAACATCTTATGCATATAGCAGTCTATATTAAGTTGATGTCTGCTTAAGTTTGAACCAATTCTTAAAAAAGACTCAGAACCCAGTAAAAGGAAGAAAACAATAAAAAGCAAAAATAAAGAATAAAAAAAATGCAAACAAAAAAACCAACAGAATAATGAAAACAGGAGCTAATTCTTTGAAAAAAAAATCAACAAAATTGATAAACTTGTTGCCAGATTCACCAAGAAAAAAGAGAGAAGACCCAAATAAGTAAAATCAGAAATAATGGAGGAGAAATAAATAACAAGTGAGACCAGAGAAATATGAAGGATTATAAGAAAATATAAAAATTGTATGCCATCAAGTTGGACAAATTAGAAGAAATTGATAAATTCGTAGAAATATATAACCTTTCAAAACTGAAAGGAAGAAATAGAAAATTTGAACAAACTAATTACTAGCAAAAAAATTAAATCAGAAATCAAAAAAAAAAAAAAAAAACCCGACAAACAAAAATATAGGACCAGATGGTATCACAGGTGAATTCCACCACACATTTAAAGAAGAGTTAATATCTAGCCTTCTTAAACTATTCAAAAAAAAAAAAAAATGGAGGAGGGCTTACAGATTCATTCTATGAGGCCAGAGTTACTCTGATCCTAAAAACAAAAACACTGGAAAAAAACCCAAAGCCCCTAAAAACCAATATTTCTGATGAACACAGATGCAAAAATCCTCAACAAAATATTAGCAAACTGAATCCAATACTACATTAAAAAAATCATCAGTCAAGTGGGATTTATTCCAGGGATGCAAGGATGGTTTAATATTTGCAAACCCATCAATGTGATACATCACAGTAACAAGATAAAGGACAGAAAACATGTTCATCTCAATAGATGAAGAAAGAGCATTTGATAAAGTCCAACATCCATTTATGATAAAAAAAAAAAAAACTGTTGACAGAGTAGGTCTAGAGGAAATATACCCCAAAATCATAAAGGCCATATATGAAAAACTCACAGCTAACCTCATACTCAATGGTGAAAAACAGAGTTTTCCCCTAAGATCAGAAACAAGACAAGGATGTCCATTCTCACTACTTTTATTTCAATGTTGTACTTGATGTCCTGGCCATAGATTCAGATGAGAAAAAGTAATAAAATGCAACCAAACTAGTAAGGAAGTAGTAAAACTTTCACTGTTTGCAGATCACATGATACTACTAGAGAAAATCCCAAGAGACTACTAGAACTGATAAGTGAATTATACATTCATAATGAAGTAGCAGAATGAGAAATTAAGGAAACAACTTCATTTATAATTGCACTAAAAATAATAAAATAAGGAATAAGTTACTCAAGAAGCTGAAAATTTACAGTCAGAAAACTATAATGTACTGTTCAAAAACTGAAGAAGACACAAACAAATGGAAAGATATTCCATGCTTATGAACTGGATGAAGCTAAATTTTTATAATGTCCATATTACCCAAATCAATCTACAGGTTAATGCAATCCCTATCAAAATACCAGTAGCATTTTTCATAGAAATAGAACAAATAATCTTAAAATGTGTATGAAAACCACAAAAGACCCTGAATAACCAAAGTAATCTTGAGAAAGAAGAACAAAGATGGAGGTATCACAAGTCCAGATTTCAAGATATACTACAATGCTGTAGTAACAAGAACAGTATGGTACTGGCATAAACTGGACACATTGATCAAAAGAACAGAATAGAAAGCCAGAAATAAACCTATTATGTGATCAATTAATTTATAACATAGGAGGCAAGAATATATAATGGGGTAAAGAAAGTCTTTTCAACAAATGGTGTTAGGAAACAAGATGGCTACATGTAAAAGAATGAACCTGAATCATTTTCTTACACATACAGTAAAATGAACTCAAAATGGATTAAAGACCTAAATGAAAGACCTGAAACCATAAAACTTCTTGAAGAAATCATAGGAGCAATTTCTTTGACTTTGGCTGTAGATACATCTTCTAGATGTATCTCCTCAAGTAAGGGAAACAAAAATAAAATTAAAACAAAATAAAAGCTTTTGCACAATGAAGGAAACCATCAACAAAACAAAAAGGCAATTTACTGAATGGAAGAAGATATGTAAATGATGTATCACCAATGAGGGGTTAATAACCCAAATACATTAAGAACTTCTACAACTCAACACTGAAAAACAAATAACCTGATTAAAATAGGCAGAGGACTTGAACAGACATTTTTCCAAAGAAGGCATATATAGATGGCCAATAGACATATGAAAGATGCTTGACATCACTCATCATCAGGGAAACACGAATTAAAACCACAAAGAGATGTTACCTCACATCTGTCAGAATGGCTAAAATAAAAAAGTCAAGAAATAAAAACTGTTGGCAAGGATATAGAGAAAAGGGAAACTTTGTGCACTGTTGATAGGAATGCAAATTGGTGCAGCCATACCGGAAAACAATATGAGTTTCCTCAACAAATTAAAAACAGAATTACCATATGATCCAGTAATTATACTATTGGGTATTCACCCTCCACCCAAAATGAAAACACTAATTTGATATGAAGCCCTATTTTTATTGTAGCATTATTTATAATAGAAAGATATGGAAGCTTCCCAAGTGTCCATCTATACATGAATGGATAAAGAAGAGGTATACATATATAGTGGAATACTACCCAGCCATAAAAACAATTAGCTCTTTCTATATGTGACAACATGGGTAGATTTAGGATTATGCTACATGAAATAAGTGAGCCAGAGAAATATCGTATGGTTTCGCTTACATGTGGAATTCAAGAAACAAAATAAATGAAGAAACAAAAGAGGAGAAAAACAAAGAAATAGATTTTTAAATAGAGAAGATAAACTGATAGTTGCCAAAGAGGAGGTGGGGTTAGTGGTGGGGGATGGGTGAAATAGCGGACTTAAGAAAGAAAAGGTCATTTCTCAAAAAAAAAAAAAAATCACACATATTTAGGATGAATTAACTTTCAAACCAAAGGGAAAAAAATGTTAATTTTTAAAACCTAAAAGATTTCAAAAATAGTTTTTTGGGTTTATAAATTAAATTTCTAACTGAATGATGGTGTTTCTGCCTTAAAAATAAGGCAGAAATAAAATGTTATGGTGAGCAAAGGCAACAGTTGCGCTCTTTAGCCTACATCCTGACTTCAATAAGCAAAGGCATCCATATCAAAGATGGGAGTTGAAAATGAGGGACGATTCCATTTACTTACAAAAAAAAATATCTTGTGCAATTTTAGCAATCCACTAACAGCAGTTGAAGAGAAATAGGAAAGGATGCCTGGCGGTTGCCCCTTCTGTATAATTAGTGGCATAAACATGGAGACATCTATTAACAATGCCCAACTTCTTGTTGCAGTTCATATCGGGTTCCTATAGAAAACAAATACCTTAGCTTTTTATGGTTAGTTATTTAAGTAGGCTGTTCTCTTCTGGCTTTTTCCTTTTCTCTCTAAATTTTGGATGATTACCTCACGCTTGTCTTCTACATCCTTTATATGATTTACTAGGTTATTTTATTCTTTAATATCACACTTGGGACAAGTCCAGGTGCCTGAAGGCTATTGGTCTAATACAGCTGCATTTCCATTGAAGGTACTAGGCATAGTCACTCTACTGTGGTGGTTGTAGAAATTTTAAATGTCATATCTCCACAGCCCTGTCCTTGTTTTCAGTCATCAACCCTTAAAATGAGGGGATCTTATTGGAGATCTGCCTAGATTTTCTTTATCTTTGCACTGAGATATCCTACTGTTTTCTTGGGACATAGAATTGTGAGTTACCTATCACAGAATTCTTTCATTTGTTCCTATATGTGCCACACACAGCAGAAATTACTCAATACTTCAGCTGCGTGAACAGACTTCTTTCCTAATTTCAAGTACTGGTATAGACTTTTAGTTTTTGACTATCTTTATAATGCTTTAGTTGTTTCTGTAGTTTATGGGAAGGGCAGATGAAAGGGAAGCATTAGATGTCTTAGTTCACTCAGCCATATTCTTGGAACTAATGTTTCCAATTCATTTTATGAATCAAGAAAGAAAATCATACAAAACTCTGGGCAATGAAAAATTAAAAAGAAAATCACAGAACATTCTCAGTTATATTTTATGTGCAGAAATCCCAATATTAGTAATGTGTTAATAAAACCATAACCAAGTAGGACTTATTCTAGAAAAGCAAGAATGGTTAAATGTTAGAAATAGCATGTCAAAAGAGAGAAATAATACAATCAGCTCAAATGATGCTTGAAAATGGGGAAAACTGAATACTTATATGATAAATATAGTATTCTGAAACTAGAACATTTCTTAATATTGGGTTAAAAATAAATGAATAGACTGGAACAGAATAAGGAGCTTACATGTAGATGCACAGATTAGTGTATATAGTTATTTACTAAGTTATAAATAAGATATTTCAAAACACCAGAGAAAGAATTTCCTTTGATAAATGATCTTTGGACAATTGGTTAAGTATTTAGAAAATAATAATAAAGATCTACCCCATTGTTACAAATGTAATTGTTACAAATGTAACTATATTACATTTGTTGTTTAAAAATTTCAGAAAAATATAAATATTTAAATGATGTCAGAGTAGGGACATATTTTCTAAACACAAAAATATGGAACTAACCATTAAAGAAAATATGGACATATTTCATTATAGAGAAGAGGAAACACATCTATGCATTAGGAATATAAAAATTTAAAGCCAAATGATAAGCTGGAAAAAGATAATTACAGCAAGGAAACAAATAATATTCTTAATGTAGGAGTTCTTTCAAATTAATCAGAAAAAACAAATCCCATTAGGAACGTGTGAAAAGGACAAAAAACAGGCAATTAAAAAGAGAGGAAAACACAAAACTGCCAAAACATATATAAAAAGAACTTAGCTGTACTCAAAATCCAATGTCATTAAGCATTTTTACATTCACCATCTTATTAAATAGATTCCCAGGGAGAAGAGTCTGGCTTTGCTCTGGTTGATATACAGCATCTAGGTTATCCTGTCTTGTGTCTTTACCTGTTGTCTGTCTCATGCTGACCACTGGAGAAGAATCTACATCCTGAGAATTTTAATAAAACCTGAGATTTCTTAGGAAAACCAAATTCTTCAGTATATTTGAGTAAATGCAGAAGTCTACAAAATACTGAGGGCTAAGAAGAAGAAGAAGAAGGAGGAGGAGGAGGAGGAGAAGGATGAGGAGGAGGAGGAGGAGGAGAAGGGGGAGGAGGAGAAGAAGAAGTAGTAGTAATAGTAGTAGTAGTAGTAGTAAAAGGAGAAGAAAATAGAAAGGGACATGTCAGGACAAATTAGAGCCCATGTATCATGCATTTTTTTTTTTTTTTTTTAACTCCTGTCCCTTGGTCCTATGATTTTAGGTTGGTGCTGGGGCAAGGCTGAAGGGATGGAATTGGAAGGGGACTGGTAAATTTCTCTGTAGAGCAATCCTGAGTAAATCATTCTTCTGACTCATCCTTGGATCAAGCTTTTGCCTGACTCAGTTTAGGAAGTCACAGAGCCCACAAAATTTCCCAAGATGCTGTCTGCCACACAGTCCTTGCTTATTTGCAACTACAGGAGAAGGGTTACGGAAGCAAGACCAGAGATGTCTCTGACTGAAATCTTAAGACTGGAAAGTAGTATTCTAACCTTAATCAAAGGTTAGAATCGAAGAACTCTGTGATGCTTATTATATGGACTGCCGGTAATAAAATGGCCTGCCAAGGGAAAAATGCAACTCTTTCAACAGCATTAAAGAAATCAGCAAGTAAGAAATATACTGGTATCAGAATGATTAAAACCATTCTTAAGCATTAAAAAGGTATATACAAAATGATTTAAATATCCTCACGATTTTTTTAATCTGATATAAGAAACAATTGTATCACATGGAAAGTTGTAAAGAGTAACAATTTATGTAGCATTAAGAGTGAAAGTATAACATGAAATGTAATTTAATCAGGTGAGATGTATAAGAAAAGTGCATACTACTGGAGTATTTAGAAACGCAGGCTTTATAATTCCTTTTTTCCTTAGAGGAGCATCTTTAGAGTATACATGCTGTGACTATTTTCCGAGGTCATTTTGACCTTTACTTCCTAGTACATAAAGTATTATTCTTCTGTAAAGAAGTTCATAGTTTAATGGATAAGGTGTCAGGGAATAAAAAAATGAGACTAAGCAAGAATACTCTGGTTCTTGGGCTCTCTGTTATAAATAATGCTCTCATTAAAATTCTGCCTCAGAAGAAAGGCAAGTCCATTAGTCTGGGAGCTAATTTTTACTGGCTCCTTAGATGTATGCATATTAAAAATTCAGCTTTTATAATTGCCAGTCATCAACCACCTAGTCATTGCTGTTCTTGGAGTTTTTAATTATTTACTTCATTTGCATAGACACTCCAATTTATGATCAACCATTTAGTTATCAAGGGACAGTTTAGTAATTTTTCTTTTACATTTTTATTTATCCCTTTTGTATTCCTAGGAAAAGCTCTGAGTCAGACTTTGTGAGTCTTAACCAAAAATTAAAACTATGACCACTTCCATGAGTACTATGTGGAAACCATGGTTACTGATAGAACTTGGGGAAATTAGAGTTTTATTAGAAAAATAAAGGCCTCATATCCAGTTAAAATATGCTATTTCTGAGTTCAGCACAATGGTTTGTGTGAAAATATCTAATAGCGCACTGATGCCAGTAGTACTTATTTTCTATAATTTCCTTTTGGGAGTGGATCTTTTTAGGAAAATAATAGCAGAAATGGCATATTGAGCCACTAAAATATAGTCATATCTTATTTGTCATCCCAATAGTTTCATGATCTCTTGTTCAGAATCTGTGTCATTGTTTCCATTTCTAATGATAAGATTGGAGGAGTTAGAAATTAAGTGACCAGCTTTATTGTTATAGAAGCCAGTGATGGTTGTGTGAATAAATTCTAAACTCCATCCTTGCACCACAGGACATATTCTGTTATACTGCATGGCTTCTATACAGATTGGATATTCTCTCATACCTTTCCAAAAGAGAAAAAAAATATAACATAATGGAGACATATGCCCTAATTTGAATTCTATTAACAAAGGTGCACAGTATAGTTTTGCATCCTCTTGTCCAAGTAAATACTATCTTTCCAAAATCACTGAAGAATATTTTATGCTATCTCTTTGTCTCATTGTGGCTAATGTGGGTGTTACATTTGGTGATAATGATGTGCAAGAATGAAAGAACGAGCAGGGACCCAAGACAAACAGAAACATCAAAATGGTACTTACTTACAAATTTGACAGCACAAAAAGTATTTCAACAAAGCACTGGCAAGACCCATCTTGAAGAGACTTTGATATATTTGAATCCAGACAGGTATTTTACTTCTGTATCATTATAATAGGATGATCATAAGTTTATTTTTTTTCCAGAAAGAAATATACACATACAACTTTTCCTTATCTTTGCCCAAATTTTGAGTATATTTTGTAAATTTACTTAATGGCAGTACTGTCCCTGATTCACCCTTAGTCTAGGGAATGTGCACCTTCTGTTTTTCACGTGGAGAGGTGTCACAGGTATTTTGGCTGTAATCCTGGTAGAGAACTGAGCCTCCCCCAATTCTAATCAAATCTGCCTTATAAAATTTGATGTTCACAGAAAGTCCACTATTAAACTAACATTTCTATCGTGTGCCACCTGATGTTTAAAACAATATACATATTTTCTATAAGAATGGAATATTGAAAAGACTTCATTTCCCTCTGCCCCCACCAAGAAGCAACTCAATTATTGAACAAAAAACATTGCTTTGTCTGTCATCTGTGTTCTGCTACTGGCTCAGGCAGCAATAGAAGTGATTGATCTGTAATCACTGGTCTTATAGCTCTCCCTCCCTCTGTACTATCTGGAGGTTTTCTTCACATAGGATGCTGAAAGTTAATGTGAATGGAGCCAAATAGCACCACCTGGATAGTGGGAATTGATTATGGAGTTTTCCTGAGCCACAAGACTTCTGTGCCATTGTGCCCAAAGCTCCTGGTGTGCAATCTACAGAGAACCCCCAGAGAGCAGGGTAGGTGAAGGACAACAGTGTAACAAAGGATGACAGTTGTGAAAATTACAAAATCACTCCTTCCCAATGCAGACAAACTTAGTACCTGAAAATAATTTTTCCCTGAAAACTTGACATCAAAGAATAATTTTGCTTTATTTTCCTTTCTGCTTTTCTATTTCTCATTTTCAATAAGACATCCATCTAAATTCACCCAGTTACCAATACAGGTTTATCATATTCTCCTTCTATAATCTAGAGATTATTCTTTCTCCCTTGTGCTATCCTTATTCTGAATATTTAAAAAATATTTTATGGCAGTTTTTGGATTTATTTGATATTTCAGGAAATAGCATATATTTATGGTGGTGGATTTTTTTTTTCCCCCTGTAAATATTGCCATCTTCTAGGCACTGAAGGAAAAAAACTGGACACATTGTATGTGTTCACAAAGAATTAAAGCTCAATAAGAAAATACATGATGGGAGCTGACATGAAAATAAAGATGGAGGATAGAGATTAAATAGAGGCATGAATAAAATTTGATGCAATACTTGATTATAAGTTGGGAGTGAAATGGGGGAGACAAGGAAAAGCATCATGAAAGAGGTGGCATTTTTTCCTTAAGCAGTGATGCTTGAGGAGGAATGACAAAGGGAGGTTCATGATATTTTAGGAACAGGAGTTAGTGTGAGATGGTGCTTGATTATTTGGGGCAGTCATTAGGTGTTTTTTACGATTGTAATTCAGGTGTATCAGAGGGTTGTGTGAAGGTGAGCCAGGAAAGGTGGCTGGATCAAGATTCTGGGATCTTTTAATTTTATGAGGAAGTTTTAGACCTTAGTTTTATAGATGACCTGGAATTTACAAGATTTAAGAACAGATCCATGTTCTAGGAAGATAAATCTGGTGACCGTAGGAAGGGAAGATAGGTAAAGTGTGCTTCCAAAGCACAGATGATGTTTTGAAAACTATTTCATTAGTTCTAGCAACAAATGATCTGCACCCAGTAAAGGGTAGGAAGAATGAAAAGATGAGGTGAACTTGAGAATCATTATATATGTGGAAACCAACATCACAAGATATTTTGAAAGTGGTTGACAAAGTTTGGAGGGAGAAATGGGTCAAACAGAAAATGATGCATTATTGGTTTTCTTGGATAGGCAAGAGTGATACTTCAAAGGCTAAGACAAAGTCTCCTGATTTAATGCAGTAGAATGAGTGATTCACTATATCTGACCTTCAGAGAGTGTTTCGAGTTTTAAAAGGCGCTTAATTTCCAGATGTGTAATACTTTCAAAGAAAATATCACGAGATCTCCCATTCTTTAAAAAATCAGTAGAACTGTATGATTATCTACTTGAAGCATTCAAAAATACATCTCTATGCACCGACATCTCAGATACGCATATTATGCAATATCCTGGCACTTTCCAGCTTTCTCTTTATCTGTTGTTTCTACGTGACTCCACTTAAGTAAATTTTAATTAGCTGTGTTGTCTATTCCATTCTCAAATGCTAACAATTCTCCAGGCCACTTGCTTCTGCCCTTTCCTCTTTATAAGGTTTCATTTTTCCCCTTCACTGTAAAGATTCAAATGTTAAGATAGGCAAAAACTTTTCTGATTTCATTAACCTAAAACTATTTGTTGTGTACTCACTATGTTCCAGTTGTTAATTTAAGTGCCATGATATAAAACATATGTGATATAATGACATCTGTCATTTTATATAAGTGACTTACAATAGATTTTAAGTCAAAATTCCTTTGTAATATTAGGACTGTTTTTAAGGATAATCAAAAGTAACTGGTTAAGTATGGTAAAAATGTTAGTGACATAGTGCTTAAGAACATGATTTTGGAGTAAACAAATATGATATTTAAGTGCTGATTCTAACCTTACTAGCTGCATGGACATGGACAAATCACCTTAACTCTTTAAATTTCAACTTTCTCAACTGTAAATATCAGGATAATATTGGTAGCACAAACTTATAGGCTTATTGTAAGAATCATTTGGGATACATATTTAAAGCTCTTAGTATAGTGGCAATTCTAGGTACTGTGAGAATACTATTAAGTTTTCATTTTGCAAAAGAAAAATTGAGTTAAAAATGTACACCTTCTAAAGTAATAAAATAAAAAGTGCATTAAATAGTCCTTCTTTTCTTTAGGGCATATTTTCTTTTTAATTCAAGCCATAGTTATTACTTGTGTAAAACACAAATCAGTTGTATTACTGCTCAGAGTATTTAAACATCTTCAGTGAATTTACAGAATTCCTTTTAATAGCAGTTACAGGCTAGAAAATTGCCAGGGGGCCCATTAAAACTAATTCAAATCACTATATCAAATGGACAGCTGAAATTTTTTCATTTGTTTATATCTGGTTTCTGTAATTCAGTTAGTAGGTCAGCTTACAGTTTATTTGCAAAGACTGTGAACTGAGGAACAGTTTATCAAATAACTTTCAGGAATTAAAATGATGAAATACAGATTATCCTACATATACAATCAAGAAGATGGCAGAATAATACATAAATTCCTAAGGTCTTGGAGTATTTCTCAAAGAATACCTACAGAGCTATGCAATAATGACCTCTAAGAAATTCTTAGCACCCTAAATGAGTTAATTTTCAGGGCAAGGTAATAAGTGCTGATAATATTTTATAGCTATTGCCAGTCTTTAAACCTACACTAATTTTATATGATAAGCTATTTTATACAGAGCTACACTTATATCTATAGACATATTTTGAAACATTAAAGGATATATATTTATATAGTTCTTCAACATTTTTTTTCTCTTACAAATATATCTTGAATATTTCTCTTAAAGTCAATACACATGACTCTATATTATTAAATGGCTACATAGTACTCTACTACATTCTTTTCATTCACTTAACAAGTACTTATAGACCAACCACTACATATCTAAGGCATTATTTGAGAAGTTGGGGATACATAATGAACAAAGCAACCCAAAATTCCTCCATCACAGGAGAAATTCTAGTGGAGAGAGACAGATAATAATCATGATAAATAAGTAATTTATATATTATTAAAAAGTGAAAAATTATATTTTAAAACTACAGCAGGTAAGAAAAATAGGAAATGCAAGAGTGGGTGATATAGGTATCTTAAACACAGTGGTCTGGCATGGACTCATTGAGATGGTGACATGTGCAAAAGGACTAGAAATAGAGAACAAGCCATGTACATATTTATGGGAGGTGGTTTCAGAACAAGAAAAAAACTGATACAAAGGCTATGAGGCAAATGTATAGACTGGCATGTTCTAGAAATATAAAAGAAACCAGTGTGGCTCAAGGGAAACCAGTTAGAACTGTGTTGTCCAATGTGGTACCCACTAATCACATGTGGCTACTGAGGTAATGCAATTTGATATGTACTGTGAACTATCGAAAACTATCTCATTAAAAATATTTATATTGCTTATGTATTGAAATGATAATATATATGATATACTGGGTTAAATACAATATGCTGTCAAATCAATTTTGCCTATTTTTGACTTTTTTAAATGTGTTACTCACAACTTTAAAATTGTATATGTGACTCACATTATATTGTTACTGGACAGTGCTGAGCTAGAGGAATGGTAAGAGGTGTACTCAGAGAGAGAGGGAAAGGGCAGATTATGCACCTCATTGGACAAATACTGGTTTCCATTTTATAAAATGAAGAGCCTTTGGTGAAGTTGGACATAGGAGTAACAGATTAGATGTATGTTTTGCAGGAATCACTTTGGTGGCCATGTCAGAACAAACTTTAAGAGAACAGGGACTGAAAGAGGAAAGATGGTTAGAAGGCTGTGGCGATAGAAGAGTGATACCAGCCATATTTTGTGATGAACTGGATGTAGATAGATAAGAAGAATCTTATCAGAGGAAGAGAGAAGTAAAAATAAACAAACAACTTCAAGGTTCTTGGTCTGACCACCTGGAAGGATAGTATTACCGTCAGTTGATATGAGCAATATGGTGGGAAATGCAGATTTGAGGAAGTGATAGTGAAGATCAGGAGTTTAGTTTTAGATTTTAGGCTTAATATGCCTACTAGCTATTAAAATGAAAATGTTGAGAAAGCACTTGGTTGTATCAGTGTAGAAATCAGAGAAGAGGTATATATGTCACTCTTTCCTCTGAATGCTACACTGTGTATGTGTGGGTACATGTAAATTCAGAGTCATCCACATATAGGTTTTGTATTGAAAGACATAGACTTGATGAAATCACCAAAGGGGTAAGTGTAAAAGAAGAGGTCTAAGGATGACTTTTGCAGGACTCTTATGTTTAAAAGAAAAAGACAACAAATAAGACAGAATAAAATGCTGAGTATATGGGTATATATATATTTTAAGATTTCATTTATTTATTTGGCACAGAGAGAGAGAGAGATAGTGAGAGAGAGAGAGAGAACACAAGCAGGGCGAGCAGCAAGCAGAGGGAGAAGGAGAAGCAGACTCCCAGTTGAGCAAGGAGCCCCACATGGGGCTCGATCCCTCCTAAGATCATGACCTGAGCAGAAAGCAGATGCTTAAGTGACTGAGCCGCTCAGGTACCCCTTGCCACACACAGACATTTTTGCAAGTAGATGGATGTGATGGGTGAGGATTATTAAAGTTTTCATGTGGCTGTTTTGATTTTCTTGGTGAAGTAAAAGTAGAGACATCAGATGAAAGTGAGATAAAAGAGAAGAATGTTGGAGGTTTTTTTTAGGGGATGTAGGAGAGTGAATAGTTACTGGGTTTCATTAAGGACCCACTGAGGTTTAAAGTAAGATCATTCAGCATAGTTACGTGTTTTTTCCCCAGCCATATCAATTGCATAGGAATAGGCAGCATTTGTAGAACTTTAGATATAATTTAAGCAAGCTGAATAGGAGAATAGAGGGGTTATCAGGCAGGTTACAGTAAAAGTGATGGTTCAGTGAATTTTAGGCCCTGCATCAGTGAAAGGAGTGTTGTCAGGATAGTCTCCAGAATCAAAGGGAGATACATGAAACTGATTCTGTGGAGAGGTTGTTGGTAGTGGTAATTCCAATATATTAGACTATATTCATGAGGTGAGTGACTGAGGTAGAGTATATGATAAATCACTGGTGGGACGAGGGCCAGAAACTGAGAGGTCATGGTGTTAGATGGGTTATCTATTTATCATTATCTGTCTACCTATCCATCTACCTATATCTATCATCTATCTATCTATCTTCTAACATCTATCATCTATCCTTTTATCTATCATCTATCTATATGCAAATCCCAAGTTCTATATGAGTAGAATTACAGAAAGTGACTCTAGGCCAAAAGCTAGCTCATTCAGAAACGAAGGAAATTTCAGGGTGAGGTGATGGTGGATGGTGCAGTCTATGGTTGTGGCAATAAAGAATAAGGAAACCTACCAGACCTCCAGTCTCAGTGGAGAAAGACTGAAAGTAAAAGCAGCCACCAACTGAGAGGTCTACAGGGGAGTTGGTGTCTTAAGGGCATACCTGAGTTTGTTAAAAGTAAGAAGATAAAAGACTTCCCAAAAATAAATAAATGGGGCACCTGGGTGGCTCAGTTAAGCCAGCTTCACTGCCTTCATAGCAGGCAAGCATGCTGTGAAGGCAGTGAAGCATCTGCCTTCATAGCAGGTCATGATCCCAGCATCCTGGGATCAAGCCCTGTGTCTGTCAGACTCCCTGCTCAGTGGGGAGCCTGCTTCCCCCCTCACTCCACCACCCTTCACGTGTGCTCTCTCTCTCTCTCAAATTCTCAAATAAATAAAATCTAAAAAAAAAAATAATAAAGTTATAGTACATTTTTCCATGCTGAACGGTGAGTTCCAGATGTTACAGCAGATGGGAGTTTAGGAATTTTACAAATGTGAGAGAATAGAACTACATGGATATACCATGCTTAATTGTGAATTCTCCCACTAAAGAAGAACTGGAATGTTCCCAATTTTTTTTTACTTTTACCAATAATGTTAAGGTAAAGGCCCTTGGCAAATGGAACTGCTGGGTTTAAATGTGCCTAAATAAATTTTAATAGTATTATCAAATAGTGTATCAATTTATACTGCAAGCAATGATAAATATGAAAGCCAGTTTTCTAACCCACTTGGAATAGGCACTATTATCAAACTTTTAAATCTTTGTTCATATGACAAGCAAAAAAAAAAAAAAGTTTTTCATTGATTTTTTTATTTTATTTTTTGTTGTTGATGTTGGTCATATTTTCATATTCATACTTCTAAGTATTCCTGTGGTGTCTGTTGCTTCTTATTTAATAGGTTCATTGGATATAATCGACATAAACTAGACATGCTTAAAGAAAAAATTTGCAAAATTTTGACCGTGAATACTGCTATGAAATGATCACTACATTCAAGATAATGAATATATCCATAACCTGCAAAATTTCTACATACCCCTGAGTAAACTCTACCTCTTGTTCCTCCTCACCCCCACTTCGTTCAGGAAACCAGTGATCTGTTTTCTCTCTACTAAGTTTGCCTTTCTTGGTGTTTTATAAAAATAGAAGGTACTCTTTGTGTCTTACTTCTTTTATTCAAAATAATTATCTAGAGATTAATCATGTATTGTCATGTATTGATTGTCATGTTTTGAAAATTCATTTTTTAAATTAAAAAAAGTATTGAATTGTATTATATTATATGGATATACCACAATTTATCTGTTCAATTGTTGATGAACATTTTTATTATTTGTAGTTTTTGGCTATTACAAAAAGGCTGTTATGCATATGTAAGTGGAAGTGTTTGTATAAATATAAATATTTCTGGGGTGCCTGAGTGGCTCAGTCGGTGAGGTTAAGCATCTGCCTGCAGCTCAATTCATAGTTCCAGAGTCCTGGGATTGGCCCTCAGTCCGGCTCCCAGCTCAGTGGAGATTCTGCTTCTCCCCCTCCCTCTGACCCTTCCCCTGTTCCTTCTCTCTCTGTCTCTCTCACTGTCTCCCTCACTCTCTCCCTCTATTTCTCAATGAATAAAATCTTTTAAAAAGTATAAATATAAATATTCCTTTCACTTGAAACCCTCAGAATGAAATAGTTGGATAATATGGTAGGTAAGTGTTTATCTTAAACTGCCAAACTGTTTTCCCAAAAGATTTTTCTGTCGCTGATTTCTAATTCAATTACAGTGTTGTCAGAGAATATACACTGTATGAACTGAATTCACTTAAAGTTTTTGAGACTTGTTTTAAGGCCCGGAATATGGTCTCTCTTTGTAAATAATTGATTTGCCTTTGAAAAGAATGTGTATTCTGCTGTTTTTAGGTAGAATGTTCTATAAATGTCAATTCAGTCATTTTGGTGGATAAAACTGCTAAGTCTACTATATTCTTGCTGATCCTCTCTGTTTTATCAACTGTTGAAATAGGGATATTGACATCTCTGCCCATATTTATGTATTATCATTTTTAGTTGCAGTTCTATCAGTATTTACTTTATGACTTTGAAGCTTTTTTTTCAATCAGGTGCTCATATTTGGAGTTATTATGTCCTCTTGATTAATTGACCTCTTTATCGTTATGAAATAACTTTTTTCTTCCATAATATTCTTTTCTGTGAAATCTATTTTGATATTAATATAATAGCCCCAGCTTTATTTGGGTTATCTTCAAAGTGTATTTCATTTTTCATTCTTTTACTTTTGAGAGATTTGTGCCTTTATATTTAAATTGGGGTTTATGAAGACAGGATAAAGTTGGGTCTTGATTTCTATACAATCTGATAATTCCTGCTTTTTAATAGGAGTACTTAAACTGTTTACATGAAATATGATTACTGACATGGTTACTTTATATCTGTCATATTGCTATTTGTTTTCTACTTACCCAATCTACGTTTGGTTCAGGTTTCCCCCCTTTTTTTCTTTATTTAGATTAAGTAGATTTTATTCTTTCATTTTATTTACTTTATTGTTCAATTAGCTATAACTGTTTCTTTTTAATTCTAGTGTTTGCTTTGGGCTTCACAGTGTACATCTTTCCACAATAATCATCTAGTGATATTATGTACTTCCCATATACTTTAAGAACTTTATAAAAGTATACTTGCATTTCTCTCCTCACCTCTCTGCTACTATTGTCAGACCTGGAGCCTTCACTCATGGCTTAAAGTTCACAATATAGTCATTGTTTTGTTTAATAGTCAATTATCTTTTAAAAAATTTTTTGAGGTTAAAAATTATTTACCCATGCAATTACCATCACCATGGCTTTTCATTCTTTTGCATAAAACCATATTTGGGTCTCATATTATCTTCCTTCCCTCAGAATAACTTTTGTTAACATTTCTTTTTTTAAGTGAAGCTCTCTGGTAGTATATTCTACAGCTTTTATATGTTTAACAACAACTTTGTTTTTGAAAGATATTTTCACTGGATACAAATTCAACAGTAGCAGAATTTTGCTTCACTACTTAAAGATACTGCCCCATTTTCGTCCACATAGTTTTTGACTAGAAATATGCTGTAATACATATTTTTATTCCTCTGAATGTGTCTTTCTTTTTCTCTTTCTTCTGTTGTTAATATTTTCATTTATAACTGGTTTTGAGAAATTTGAGAATAAAGCATGTGTAATTATTTCTTGGAGTTCATTAAAGTTTTTCCTTCTGTGTGATTGTCATTTTCAGAAAACCTTGAAATTTTTTCTTTAAGTATTTTTTTTTTCTATCCCAACCTCTTTCAAGAACTCCAGTCACACGTATAATCTCACACCTGTAAGAATGGCTAACATCAACAATACAAGCCACAACAGGTGCTGACGAAGATGCAGAGAAAGGGGAACTGTCTTGCATTGTTGGTGGCAGTGCAAACTGGTACAGCCACTCTGGAAAACAGTATGAAGATGCCTCAAAAAGTTAAACATAGAAGTACCCTGCAATCTAGCAATTGCACTAGAAAGTATTTACCCAAAGGATACAAAAATACAGATTCAAAGAGATACATCAGCTTGAAGTTTAAAGCAGCATTATGCATTATCTACAATAGCCAAATTGCGGAAGCAGCCCAAGTTTCCATTGATTGATGAACAGATAAAGATGATGTGGTACATACACACACACACACACACACACACACACACACACATATCACATACACACACACACACAGAATATTATTCAGCCATAAAAAGAATGAAATCTTGCCATGTGCAATGACATGGATGGGACTATAGAGTATTATGCTAACTGAAATAAGTCAGTCAGAGAAAGATAGGCAGCATATGATTTCATTCATATGTGGAATTTAAGAAACAAAACAAACAAGCAAAGGAAAAAATTTAAAAAGAGAGACAAACCAAGAAACAGACTCTTAACTAGAAAGAACAAACTGCTGGTTCCTCCTACCGGGGAGGTGGGTCGGGTAATGGGTGAGATAGGTGATGGGGATGAAGGGGTGCCCTTGTGATGAGCACTGGGTGTTGCGTGGAATTGTTGAATCACTATATTGTACACCTGAAACTAATATTGCACTGTGTATTAACTAGCTGGAATTTAAATAAAAATTTGATAATTTAGCTCTCAAGTCACAAGAAGAAAAAAAAAAAATTCCAGTTACACATATAATAAGTCACTCAAGATTGTCCCAGAGCTCAGTGAGACTCTTCGTAATTTCTACAATTCTTTTTACTGTGCAGACCGACCACCTTTGGACTCAAGCTACAAAAACTCTTCTCTGGTCTCCAACCTGCCAGGTTCTCTGAAGATTTTGCACTTGCTAATTCATCCCCTGGCCCCCTGGCCCCAGTCTTTCTGTAAATATTCTATTGGTTCTATTTTGTTCGAGAACTCTGCCTAATATACTAAGTAATATACTAAGACCTTCCTGAGTACTAAACCCAAGACCCCACACATTGTGAGTTTTCCAGTCTGGTTGGAATAAGCACAATTCCCAACACCATATGAGCCTTAGAAACTGCTTCTCCAACCTTATCATATGGTTCTTTCCCCAGATTCAGGCACTTTCCTCACACACATGAACTGCTCAGTACTCTGCTAAATGCTCATGGGAAAACTGCTGAAAATCCTTAAAGTTCTTTGTGCAGCACTCATGTCTCCAGTACTCTCTCCTGAAAACTCTAGCCACCTTGTTTTCCCTGGACTTTCAACTTCTTCTTAAGTCTGGGAGCCTGTCAGGTGCCATTCGCTAAAAACTCTCTGGAGGAGATAAGATGAGGCATTCCTCACAGGACTTCCAGTCATTTGTCTCCTGTTACTCATGTATCACATTTGTTTTATTCTTGTTTGTTGTTTCAAATATTTTATGTATTCATTCCTCAGAGAAAGAGAGACAGAGAGTACAAGCAGGGGGGAGGGGCAGGCAGGAGAAGTAAGCTCCCCGCTGAACAAGGAGCCCTACATGGGACTCAATCCCAGGACCCTGGCATCCTGACCAGAGCTGAAGGCAGATACTCAACCAACTGAGCCACCCAGGTTTCCCAGGTGTCATAGTTCTTTAATGCCTGATATACAATGACTTGAAAACCAATACAGGGACGCCTGGGTGGCTCAGTTGGTTAGGCAGCTGCCTTCGGCTCAGGTCATGATCCCAGCGTCCTGGGATCGAGTCCCATATCGGGCTCCTTGCTCCGCAGGGAGCCTGCTTCTCCCTCTGACTCTGCCTTCCACTGGGTCTGCCTGTGCTCGCTCTCACTCTCTCTCTCACAAATAAATAAATAAAATCTTTAAAAAAAAAAAAAAAGAAAACCAATACATATGCCTTGCATTCCTTCACATATGCCACACTTTAACACTTTATACTGTGTAACAGTATATTTTATTTTCTGCCATTCTCATATGTAGTATATCGGATATTGAGATTTATTTTATATTCTATCACTCTAACTCTCTAACTCTCTGCCTCTGCTTGCCCCTCAAACAAAACAAAACAAAACAAAAACAAAAACAAAAACAAAAAACCTGTTGCAATTTTGAGCATCTGTTCCAATTTCATTAAAAAAAAAAAGAAAGAAAGAAAACGAAACAAAACATGTTGGGAGATTTAACCTCTTTACAATGCTAAATATTCCAATCCAAGACAAAGAAAACTTTTGCATTTATATGGCTTTTTTTTAAAACTTATTTATTTGACAGAGGGAGATCACAAGTAGGTACAGAGGCAGGCAGAGAGAGAGGGGGAAGCAGGCTCCCTGCTGAGCAGAGAGCCCAATGTGGGGCTCTATCCCAAGACCCTGGATCATGACCTGAGCCTAAGGCAGAGGCTTAAACCACTGAGCCACTCACGCACCCCACAAGTCTTTTTATCACAATAACATTTTATAGTTTTATTATTATAAGTATTGCACACATTGCTTACTAATTTTATTCCAAAGGTTTTATGGTTTTATTGCTAGTATAAATAGTCCCTTTTCTTTTTTCTTTTTTTTTTTTTTGGTTTGTTTTCTGTTTGATATTTGAACATTTATTAACCCATCATCATACTGAATTGTCTTAACGATTTTCAAAAATTATTTCAGTTTATTCTCTTGGGTTTTGGAGATAAACAGTCATAATTTCCATAATTAAGAATATTTTTGCCTCTTTCTTTTCAAAATAAGAAATGTGAACTTCAGCTCTATTCTCTGGTTCCCTATTCTTCCAAACTCTCCAGAGTAATTGAGAAGCTAAGGCATGCGAGTACACACACAATTCTACTGTATTTCGTGAAAAAAAAATTTTTTTTCAAGATATTTTGGTTAACTGGGCATGCATACAGAATGTAGGATTTGTTCCATTTTGTATGTAAGGATTTTATTGTCATGTTCTTTCAGTTATTAAAGGACAAATTACACAAATTCTGTAGAGGAGGTGTTAAGAGTCAAAGCTTCCTATCTTTACTTGCCACACTGCTCCATTTAATAGATGAAAATTACTAGACATAAGTATAGTAATTATCTAAATACCAACCAGGGATCATATCATTGAACTGATTATTTTAAATTACTGTTGACAGAATCCACTCCAACTAAACAAAACAATAGTCCCTCATTTCATACTGAAGTTTTCCAATTTATTGATTTTTCTCTAACAAAACAAGTCTTTCATAAATTATTACATAGATTTTTTTCTGCCATTTCTAATTCAAGTTTTTATTTTTAATTTTTTTAAGATTTATTATAAGTATTTGAGAGAAAGAGAAAACAAGCAGTGAGGAGGGAAAGAAGGAGAGAGAGAAGCAGGCTCCCTGCTGAGCAGGAAGCCTGATGCCAGGCTTAATCCCAGGACCTGGAGATCATAAACTGAGCCAAAGGCAGATGCTTAACCACTGAGCCACCCTGGCAAGCTTAATTCAAAAGTTTTTATAATTTTTATGTAGGATAGACCAAGAAACATGCTCCAAAACAAGGACATATGGTTAGAAGGCATTTAAGTTGCTTCATTAGTAAACAAAAGATGAAAAAAAGATGAAGACAGTATCTTTCTTTTGCTGGCAGCTACTTACTATTGGCACTCAGCCACCCAAATCCTAATTTTGTAATTTTTAGGCCTCGGTGCTAGGCAGATGTTTATCTAAATCATTTAAATCTCTGTCTTCTATATTTTAGATACATTTAGTATTAAGAGATGCTCCCTGTTTAACAGCATAGATTAAAAGTTAATTAAAAAGAAGTTAAAGAAGGAGAAAAAGAATTACTTTTCCAGAGGCATTTGTTTCATTTTTGGCAGGTTAGAATTAAGGAAGTGGAATAAAGTCTTAAAAATCAGAAATACTTTAAAAAATCATTATTGTTTCCTTTTTTATATACTGATAAGTGCCAAGTTAATTAAGAAAAGTAATTCATTTAGTAATGCAGCATGGGCTAATGGATAAAGTAACTCTTCTCATGCAGCAGGATTATTTTGTAGGATTGATGCTTTTGAAATATTATATGCAAATTACTCATCAAAAGTGGAAATCACTGACATTTAATTGGAAATTCCATAGGAATTCAAACATAGTATGGTACAGGAAAAGGAATTTGGGGAGTTTTTCTTAGAACTTTAAAAATACATAAACTAGCAAAAAAAAAATGTAATGAAGAGATTTTACATGCCTAATTTTATAGTACTGTGATTCAGTGGGGAAAAAAATCCTGCTAAATGGCTGCAGAATTTAGGTTTCCCATACATGTTCTGTCACTCCCCTGCTGTGAACATCTCTTTAACCTTTAAAAATCCCTAGAGCTACTTCATACAGTGGTATTGTTAGGGAAAAGGAATTAGTATATGCATATTATGGATCTCGGAAAAATCTCTAGATTAGGACAAATTATTTTCAGCCTTCCCCAACAGAGCACTACTAATTGCCATATATTTATATTAAATTCTTCAAGATAATAAACACTGTAATTATAACTGCAAAATTACTGCCATTAAAAACAATTTTAATCACCTTAAATTTGTAACAACAGAAAAATCTCTTTGGACTGAAATAATATATGTAGCTATATAAGCAAAGTGGAACATGAACACATCCTGATTTAGAGACATGGATTCTTTGTGAGGGGCCCAAGGCCACCGGTCATCAAAGCAGGCTATCCAAGTTCAGCAAAAAGTTGACAGAAATAGTAAGCTGGATGTTCTCATTTCCATGGGTTTTGTTAGTAATTAATTAATCAATAATAGGTCCATTAGACCTCAGAAATGCATTACACTTTGCAAAGGAAACACTATTCTCATGTTTTCTCTTTTATGCTCTTCTTTGCTCTATGAAACACTTGAAAAGCCTCTGATAGGAGCAATTATACAAATAAATCCTTGAACCAAGAATTTCCTATGGATTTTCTAATTATCAGCTTGTATTTAGCAATAAAGAGATAAAGGGTTTTAGAAAAAGAAAAAAAAAAGGGAGAAGCTATTTCATTGTTTCATTATTAACCTTTGAGTTCCACTTAACACCTCAGTCAAAACTAAAACATTTATCACTATCACTAGTGACATGTACTAATAAAATACAGAGTTTGAAATGCAGTTTTAAGCTTCATGTAGGTATATAGGGTGGGATGATGGAAATATCATAAGCTTCGGCATCAATAGATTGGAATTCTCATCTCTGCTTGCCATTTCCTCACTATGTGAGTCTGGTCATGTGACTTCTTGGGGTTTCTGTTTGAACAGTTGTACCATTGTGATCATTGCATGAGCACACCTGAGTCAGCCTGGACCTTATCTTCTGATCATCCGTGTACAATAGAGCGTTCAGCATTAGGATGTGTGACTGGTGCCCTAAGTCAGTTTCTTAGGAATGAATTATCTGAAAATGAGGTTTCTCTTAAGGGGAAGTCAAAGGCAGTGTGACTACAGGGAGGTCATACTTCTAAAGGGCCAACCCACTCCTGCTTCAGAAGGTCTCACATGCAGTAAGTACTAAACACATTCATATCTGTCCTCATCCACAGCTCGTCTTTGCTTTCAGGCAGCATTAATCAGACATTTTGGTTAGTTCTTAATTATAACTAAGGAATAACAGCATAAAGCCCTGACAATTGTTTTGTTGATGTTGTTATTGTTGTTGTTTTGTTGTTTTGTTTTGTTTTGTAATGTAAGTGCCTGACTTGAGCTTCGATTGCTGAGGAATCCACTTTAAAAACAAATGAACACATTGCCAGCCACACAACTACAGAAAAACCAGGGCACTTCCCCATACTGAAGCTCCTTTGTTTTAGAGATGCTGGTTGATTTCCATAACTGACGCTTTGGATCACTTCCCTTTTCTCATTCTGTGCTTTAAGTTCCTACTTTTAGGCTTTAAATTCGCCAATAAATAGTGAGCTGGAAAACGCTGGATGCTACCCTTGACTCCAGTAAAAGCAGAGCCCCACCCCCAGCCCCAGCCCGCCCAGCAGTTTTGCTCTTTTTCTACCTGCCAGCTTGTTGTCTGGCCTGACATATGCTCTGCAATTTCCAGATCTGGTTGGTAGTAAACCTTTATTTTTTCAGAGTTTTCTGATGGTTGTTGCTAAAAGGAATCTTTCAATCACAATAAGGACAACAACAGCTGGTCCAACCACAGCAATGGTTATTGATAGACTGAGACCAGCACAAAACAAATATCTAGTTTTCATTTTCCTTTGTTATGGTCTGGTTCAGAAGATTTAATATGAATTGCAAATTCCTCCTAGTATAAATTAAAGCTAAATTTAATTTTAGCTCAAATGGAACTAAATTTGAAACCCTGATTCAATTGGAATAGCTATCTTCCATATTTTATGCAGTATCTCCATTCATGTTTGAATTATATCTCCCCTTAGTCTTTCTCCTTCAGGTAAAATGATCTTGTTTTCTTTTGCTTTTCTTCAGAAGCTCTAGTTTTCAAGTCTTAAATCATTTTTTTTTCCCCACTCATTAAATCTCTGGAACACTTGGGTTGCAGTCTCAAACAGGAAATGGAGTTAAAGCCTATGCAATGTTGAGTGTGGGCAGAAGATTTCCTTGTCATTCTCACAAAAGAAGCTCTCAGTTTTTGCCCATGTTTGTCTTTCTGAAGCACACCTTGATTTTACTGCTAGAGTATGAAAGAAATTATATAGAAAATTAAATTACAAAGTTTTCCCTTTTTATTACATTTTTAGTTCATTTTATTTATTGTTGTTTTAAATGGAGCTCTGCTGTATGAAGCAAGCAGAGGGGAAGTATGAGAAACAATCAGTTTTGCTTGGGACAGAACATCAACAGACACTTTGGTGAAACCAAAGTATAATTAAAATTGTCAGGAAGGATTTTTTAGTTTATTATTAAAAAAGTAATACCTCTTGTGAATTCAATTCATACTCTTGTGATTATAATATATGATGCAAAGAGGAAAAAATTCTCCAAAACTAAGGCTGGAAGAAATGGCCTAGACCTTGACTCCACATAATCTATGGGTAACACTGCAGTTAACATTGGAGTTGTGGCTGATACAAGAAAGTCAGAATTTAGCAGATATGAATGATCTCAAAATGAATTAGTTGTGCCTCAGGAACAAGGTATCTCCTTCCCTTTTTGCCACATTCTGAGTTATACCAGAAAAAGTCAAAAGCAGTGTGACTACATCAAAGGTCACTAGACTTCTAGAGAGTCAACTTCTGCTTCAAAGATAGTCGCCCGATGGCTGAGCACCTGCCACTAATTTCCTTGTCCAGTATAGCACTTTGGACCAGTTAATTCAGTTTACTTTACCCAGTACTTATGAAGGACTTTGGGAAGTTCTAGAGGTGGAGAATATCCATATTTTAAGGTGTTTTTTAAATTGGCTGATCTTCTCTACTCCATTTAAAAATAGTTCCTCTAATAATAATGATTTTGCAATAGTAAAAAAAAAAAAAAGAAAATCATTGTTTTAATTTACATGAATAGAGCTTATTATATAGCATATTCATGTTTGAAATCAATATATAGATATGTTCCATTTAATAATAATATACCATATTACAAATCACACAGGAAAGGAATGTGTTAAAAATTAAGTCTGCCTCTAGGGCAAAATTTATCAGCTACATCTAACAACGTAGGATAAAACCCCCATGATATGCAGCTGCTTGGAGCCTGACAACTACTCCAAGGAAAGTGAGAGTACTGTGCAGCAGCCCTTAAGGCTGATCATCCTTAGCAATGTCATCTGTCAGACTCTGGAAGGCAGATCCCCTGTGGGTAGGTCAGTATTCTTGCTGACTCTATTAAATTGCAACTATGTGAACTTCCCCATCATGGGTTATCTACTCTTTAGGTGCAAGAAATGTTATATCTTGAGATTTTACACTACTCTAAGTATAACCGGAAGAGGCCTAATTAGAATGTTATAGCAGATAGAACATCACTTAGAAAAGCAAAATGAAAGTTAGCACCCACAAAGGAAGAGAAGCACAAACTTTGAAGTGAACGAGATGGGGAAGGAAATAGCAAATAAAAAAGCAAATAAGTTTAATGCAACTTTTCTCTCTGAAGGCTCTCTGAACCTGGCCATTTCATCACGCACTGAATGTGCTTCTGCAACTCTTCTTCATGCGGAGCATTGGTAAAAGCTTTTCTTGGCAATTCTTCTTGGTCTTCCTTTTTCTACCCTTAGTTTGATAAATGTCTTTTCCTTTTGAGCTATTATTCCTCTGCTATAAAATATTTTCAGAGAGAGGAAAAAAAAAAAAAACACAATGAGCTGAGTAAGAGACTGGCTTGTAAAACACTAGCATTAGCAAAATAGTACTGCCTGTCGTCCTTGGAAGGGTGGAGGCCACAGGAGAGGTAACGTGAAATTGCCAGAGATATTCTTGGAGCTAAATTCAAACATAACAAACTATTGTGTCATCATTATTAAAGAGTAAGACACTGCTGTGATTTTATGTTTCAGAATGTACAGTCAAATGTGTCCTCAAGGAAATAAGCAACCTCACTTTTTTAGCATGGCTCATCCTTCTGTATTCTGAACACTTAACAATTATGTTTTAGAGTAAAAATGAGTAATATTGTTCTGGTGACTGTCACGATTTGGCTTGAAACCTGTAATCTCTTTTGCAGAAGTGAACCTTTTTTTTTTTTCTTTTTTTCTTTTTCCTAAAGCCCATAATGACTTTGGTGGAGAACAAACTTGCTTTAGTAACCCTGGAGAAGAAATAATCTTGTGACATAGAGAAGAGAAAACAGATGAGAGAAGAGGGGAAAGCTGTTTAGTAGTATAGACTACCAAATTTCAAGTGCCTCTTACTATTTTCAAGAAATGACTTTTACACTAGTTCCTTTATTTATGGGAATAAATGTGAGGTTTTTTTTTTTTTTTTTGGAAGATTCATTGTGAATGTGAAACAGGGTTAAAATTAACCAATTAACTTATAAAATGTTTATATGAGCTTTTAAGATTAGTATTAAACAAAGCAGGATAGTCAGAACTAAAGCAGACAGTAATAATAGTCCAAAACCACACTCTTTTTGAAATTATATGTTAATTCATTCATTTACATGTGCACACATTTATTCAAAAACACCTGTTAGGAGTGAAGTGCCCTTATATAAAGATACAAATATGAGCACACACATGCATGGGCCCTGCCTTGTGGAGCTTACAGTATTGTGTGAAGAATTTGCAGTTTTATGAATGACCACAACAGTGAAATTTTACATAGTCAAATCTTCCCTCAGAAATTGGTTTCAGTGGTGAGAACTAAAGAACTCATAGGTGTTAAGGAGGCAAAGAAAGGGAGGAGGCAAAGAAAGGTCCTTTGTAAGTAGAGAGAACAAGACATACGATAACCCTGCAGAGGATGTACATGTTGACTGTGGGAACTATGGGAAAATCAACTGGATTCAGCCAGACAGACCAAGAAAGAGGATAATAACATGAAGTTGGAGAGACAAGTAAAGGCCAGGTCATTTGAGGTGTCAAAGGTTATATTAAGACATTTAAAATTTTTTCTAAGAGAAAAGTGAAGCAATTTATGGTTCATAAACGGGAGTTGATGGGACTGGAAGGTCATATGAATATATGAAATTAGAAGGGACTTTGGAAAAAATCACTAGGGCTACAAAATGAAAACAGATGGGTATCAGGCACACTGTATATGAATAGATTAACACATTATTGCATAATAACCAAAGCGGTAGCCCCATTCTGGAACCGAGGAGGAAACCACCCTGCCTTCTGGGTCATTCCTCCCTTTTCCTGGAGGATCACATATGTTTTATCATCTGACAGTACTACTGTCCTGACCCATAAAATCCCAGAACTTCAAAGGCCTTTCTTCATTTTGTCCCATCCCTGTCCCCTTTAGTCTAAGCTGATGGTGTTTCCGCTGTTCTAACACCATGTCTCTCCCTGGCTTCTGCAGAGAGGTTGATTAGATCCATGAGTCATACCCACAATCACCTTATGGAATTACGGTCCATGCCATCCTTGGTGTTTTCTCTAAAATACACCTTCTCATTTTTTGCAGTACCGATAGACAGAATTTTCTAGCTCTTCAAGTTCTGGTTTCTTTTGGCTTAACAACCTCTTCAATTAATCTGTCTCCTTTCATGTTTTACTATAAGCAGCAAGGAGAAACCAGGCCACACTACAACACTTTGTTTAGAAATCTCCACAACTAAATACCCAAGTTTGTCACTTACTGCTTTCCCCAAAACATTAGAACACATTTTAACCAACCTATGTGCTGCTATATACCAATGATCGCCTTTCCTTCAATTTCCAGACAGATGTTTCTCATTTTTGTTTGAGACCTCATCAGAAGTACCTTTACCATCCATATTTCTACCAACAGTCTCTTCAAGGCAATCTAGGCTCTTTCTATCATGTACCTCATAACTCTTCTGGTCTCTGCACTTCACCCAGTTCCAAAGCCACTTCCACATTTTAGGTATTTATTGTAGCATCACTCCCTTCTTGGTACCAAAATTTGAATTACTATGCTAGGTTTGCCCTAACAAAATGTCACAGATTAGGTGGCTTAAGCAATGGAAATTAATTTTCTTACAGTTCAGAAAGCTGTAAGTTCAAGATCAAGGTACCACGGGATTACTTTTTTCTGAGGCCCCTCTCCTTGGTTTGCAGATGTTCTCACATGGCCTTTCTTCTGTGGGTATGCATCCCTGGTGTCTCTGTCCAAATTTCTTCCAAGAACACCAGTTACATTGGGTTATGGGCCTATCCATAAGACTTTATTTAACCTTAACTACCTCTTTACAGGCTCTGTCTCTAAACACAGTCATATTCTGAGGTACAGGGGTTAGGGCTTCAAAATGTGAATTTGGAGGATCATAATCCAGCCCATAATAGGCCCCTTCCCATGCTTCTGCTTAACTCCATAGTTCCTTACTAGAATACACACCTGTTAGGCTGGTGCCCTCTTCATTTTTCCTGATCCCATCAGTTCTTTTATTGCACAAATGAACTCTACATCTGACACTCCTGTATCAATTGCTGTCAGGTTTTATATTCAGATATCTAATACATACATCTAGAATTCTGATTTATTGTAATGAGAATGAAGTAAACTATGTGTATGAGTGTGTGTGTTTATGTGTGTGGTATGTGTATAAAACATTTATAAATGTTTTATAAATTTATTTATAAATGGTTTATACACACACACATACATACACCACATATAGAGAATACCTATAGTGTTTGGGAGAGTGATAAGAGACCCTATCTTTTTCTCTAATTTCATAAATATCACTTAATACAAATTATATTGAGAGTTAGATAAGAATGTGGTAACTTGAAGTTTCACTGCTATGTTTTACTCAAATTCCTCAAATCAGACCATTTGGACATTGATTCTGACATAGAAAGAACCAGGACAGTGCTTCTCAAATTGTATTTAGAAAAACTGCATTAACCAGAACTATTTGGGACACTTGTTAAACAATAAACATTCCTAGGATCAAGATAAACTTAATTAGAATTTCTTGATATGGGGCCCAGGAGTCTGCATCTAAACCCAACCTCATCAAATGACTCTTAAATACATGAAGCTAAAGAAAATTTGGCTAGGATTTTTCTTCAGGCCTCTTCTTGGTGACAGAGACAGTCATATTGTTTTTAAGACAGCCCTTTCCTACTAAAAGGAACAAATACTGTAATGCAATTGGTATAAGTTTTGATAAAACAGAATTGAAGTATGAAGAAAGGTCCATTTGCTGATGCCCTTCAGGATTAAAAAATTCTATCTGAAATGTATATAGATAAAATCTAATCTTTATATATTCCTTTTTCTATAATTCTATTCTTTAATATAGAACATATCTTAAAGCTTTTATATATTTTTCAAATGGTGTTTCTACAAAATGTACATTTCCAAAGTATTAAAAAAGGTTCTTTTTTTCTTTTTCCTTATAATTTGAGGTATGTTATATAACTTCTCTTAAAAAATTACCTCGATATCTGTCCAGTCTTGTCCTCATGGGATTTTGGCCCTCAGGACTCCCCATGGCTGTCTCCAGATTTCTCGCAGTAAACTCACAATAGCTGTGGGGCAGCCTGCCGGTCCCCAACTACCTGGCATGGAGCCCACAGAATGTACAACTGCAGAATCTGGTTTTGAGACATCTTAGAAAAATGATACTATGTGAACGGAAAATACTTATACTCATGCATTTTAAAGGTCATAATTTACATCAGTATAAACATCATCAACTAGGAATAGGGACACATCTATAATGATTTACATTTATAACCAGATATAGATGTTTCTACCAGGATGATTAATTTATATATATATATATATATATATATGTTTTTCCATAGAATGGCATTGTTATTTCTGAAACAAAACTAGAGAGAATGTCACAAACCAGAGAGCATAAGAGAGGTTAAAAAAATAAAAAGCAGCTTTAGCTTAAATAATCTGGGTAAGGAGGTAAGGCTATCGTTCATATAATCCAGATCAAAAAAGGCAAATAAATATTGAAGGACAAGAAGAGATGTTGCTGCTCAAATGATCAAGATCAAGACTACCTTTAATACAACAAAGTTTCATCTAATTTCTTAACTGATCCTCTCTAGTCATTGAGACAAGCTTTTTCAGATTGCTGTTTTCACTTTAGAAAATGCCTAAACTGCTAAATTCTGCTTAGATGTTACCCATGGGGAATAATGGATAAGTAGTTTGTTTCTTCAAAGCCATCTAGGAACCCTGAGCAGCCCCACCGTCAGCCTAGTTACCATCACCACAACCGTGAGCAGCAGGGCTGGGACTCAGCAGCCAATTGCACCCTCAGTACTGCCCATAGCAAGCCTGTCACCACCCGCAGCCAAGCAGGGAAGAGAGGCCAGAGCAGCCCCACCTAGGCGACACCTACCATAATAGGGAAGAAGGTCATCACAATAAAGGTTTTGGTAATCGTAAAATAATTCAATGTAAGACATAGATATGGTTTCATTAATATGAATGATACCAAGGAAGATGTATTCATGCATCTGACTGCCAAAACTTCACAGTGTAGGAGATGGAGAGACTGTGATGTTTGATGTTGTTGAAGGAGAAAAGGGTGTGAAGGCAACAAATGTGACAGACCCTGGTCGAGTTCTAGTCCAAGGCAATAAATACACAGCAGACTGTAACAATTATAGATACTTTCAAGGCACGGGTCCACAAAGTTCCCAGCAGAATTGCCAGAATTGTGAGAGTGGGGAAGAAAGTGGGATTGGAAAGTGTTCCAGAAAGCCGGGTCTAACAGCACTGGCTCTATAGCAGGGTCACCTCCCACCTTACTGTATGCAGAGACCCTGTGGGCTTGGACCAGTCTTCCAACTTGCTGTGCAGGGAGAGTTGATGGGAGTTGCTGACAACCAAGGTACAAGAGAACAAGATAGACCAGTGAGACAGAATATGCACTGGGATTGTAGACCATACTCCACAAGCTTCCTTCCCGCCAAAGATAGCCTAAGGAGGACAGGAATGGGGAGGGTAAGGAAAAATCAAGACAAGATCCAAGGTTAGCAGTTACCTCAAAGTCAGTATTGACACTGAAATTCGATTATCAACACAGACACTGAGAATACCCTAAACCACAAGATGGCAAAGAGACAAAGCAGCCAATCCACCAGCTGAGACTTCATCCCCTCCCAAGGCTTACCATCTGTACTGTCATCTGCTTTAGTCATACCGCAAGAAGAAATGAAATTCCAGCAGTAAGAAATGAACAAAAGATTCAAGCTGAAGACCTTAAGTGCTTGTTTTTTGCCCATTGACCAGATAAAAAGAACTATCCTCATTATCTATGCAGCATGGGTTTTAATTATTTTTACCTAGATATCTTCTTTTGGCAACTAATTTTTTTTTTAAAGCTTGGTTTTTCTTCATACACCTTTAAAGGTTTTTAAATTGCTTCATACATGTTCAAGTTGACATTTTTAAGAACACCATTCTTAATCTGTAATAAAAAATTTACAACTTGACTTTTTTCCAAAAAATCAACAAATGGCAAGCACCTGTTAATAAGTTAAAAAAAAAAAAAAAAAAATCCATGCATCAAGTTGTCCAGGGCTGGTAGTGACTTAGAGAACCTCAGTAAGCAGCTTGTATTGATGGAGAAACTATAGCTTGGCAGCAGAAAGAAAAGACAAATTACGTCTTATGAACCATAGTGACTAAAGGGGTATTTACAGAATTTATCAAAATTATTTTATTACTTAGAAGATTGTATTTAGAGAAATTTCTAGAGTTTTTAGTGCTGTATAAAGTAAAAATTACACAAATGTAAGGACTGTTATTATTTACTTGATGGTACCTTTTTTTGAAAGAAATTAGAAAACATCAGAAAAAAAAAATGTTGACATGAAATAGAAGACACAAAAGACAAGACTCCAAGGAGTAAGTCAATGCATCTTCTGCTCAGCAAATAGGACAAGAATATGTCATAATTCTTATCTACGTGGAGTTGGGGACTAAAAAACAGAGAAGTATAATGGTTGTTTACATTCAGATAAGGAATACATATATCTAGAACTTTATTTACTGTAATAAAAATAAGAGACACTTACTTATGGGTATACAAATATGTCTATCACATGGCGATAGTTTATCTCAGTATTGTACATACACAAACAATCTCCATTGTTTTCTAATTTTCAAATGGACTTAATAAAAATCTCAATTCTGTCTCTGATAGCATGGATAATATCAATTATCTAAGCAACTAGGCCACTGCATTGTTTCTTCAGATGAATGAAACTCCTGGTATGAAGCCTGTAATTTATCCTGAACACAGACCAGTGCTGCAACCAGGTAAGTGAATGGTTCTAATCCCATGCTCTAAATGATCAGGCTATTGCTCCCACTCTCATTATACTATTTTTTCCTCCAGCTATTACCCGTTCAATCCTTAATATTTTAGAAAATAGAAAAATACAAAAAGGAAAGTCACATCAAGTTGCTGAAAGGAAGGAATGAAAGCACCTGCTCTACAACACATTAACTCCTGTCTTAGTCTGTTTGAGCTGCTGTAACAAAGCACCACAGATTAGGCTGCCTTTGGTGTACCAGACTGCTCTCTCTACCTGGAGCTTTTTAAATTTTTTTTTAAATTTTTATTTTTTTAATGTTGTTTAGTAAAGCTTCATACCAGGTGAGATCTCTGATTCTTGTTAAGTCTGATTAGAAAATCCATTCTTTTATGTTAGCTGACTGCCCTCAAGAGATTTTTCTGTTAACAAGTATAGATTTTAAGACTTTTATCTAAAACTCACTATATTGACCAAATAAAAAGAGGCTGCATTTCTTCATAACTGCCCTCTAACAAAAGTGGATATGAAGTTCTGTTTTACTGTGGAGCACTTTGATGGACTGGGATAGATCAATTTAGAAGAGAAACTTAGAAGTCCTGAATCTACACACTCACTGCATAACAGTGATCAATTCAAAGTGATATCATGGTAAACATATTAAGTTTTATAATCTTACTAAATAAAAAATTTAGTAAGGGATAATTTTTTTTGGGGGGTGGCAAGCAATAATTAATAGATAGATAGGTAGATAGATAGCAAAAGCAAGATGATTAGTTGGCATCAGACTTCTAAAAAACTGTTTACAAAATAATATACCAGTAGAGCAGCATTTTAAATAAAAGGAAAGAAAATGTAAATCATAGATTTTATAGTCAGCTAAGTTTTCATTCAAGGATCAATAGTAAAAAACAGTTTTAAATACAGAATCCAACTAAGAGATGAATTGGAACATTTCAGCAATAGGATTACTGGTGAGCTTTTTAATATATTATAGGTTTGACACTAAAAGGTAAGGTGGATGGTGAAATAATGTTTATGATATGCACTACATAGTACGTGTTGTATGTTCTGACAGAGTAGAAAAATTGTACTTAAAAATGACAGGAGAGGGGTGCCTGGGTGGCTCAGTGGGTTAAGCTTCTGCCTTCGGCTCAGGTCATGATCTCAGGGTCCAGGGATTGAGCCCTTCATTGGGCTCTCTGCTCAGTGGGAAGCCTGCCTCCCCCTGTCCCTCTGCCTGCCTCTCTGCCTGCCTCTCTGCCTACCTGTGACCTCTCTCTGTCAAATAAGTAAATAAAATCTTTAAAAAAATGACAGGAGAAGGGAATCGGTAGAGGGAGGTTATAGTATGGAGTTAAAAGCATGTCATTAAAACTGCAATGTAGTAACATGGTTAAAAAAAAAAAAAGCAAGCAGGGAAACAAAAGAGTTTTAAAAATAAGTAAAAAGTTAGCCCACAGAACGAAATATAGTCCTTCTTAAACACTAAAAGAACTTTTTTAAAAAAGAGCCCCCAAACCATTTCACATAGAGTAATATAGCAAATACAATATACATGATAATTATTACATAAAATAATATGAGAGTTGCAATTAAACATTTCACATAACAATAAATGTGAATGAATGACTTAACTCATCTATTAAAAGGAAACAATTTTCAATTTGGCAAAGCAGAACTCATATGTATTCTGTATGAAAAACACATGCTTAAAATACTTTGGAAAAGCTAAATATAAAGAGATGGGCAAAGACACTTCTAGAAATAATAATAAAGCAAACCAATAATAATATCAAATAAAATAAACTTCAAACTAAACTGTGTTAAATATGACAGAATTAGTTTTTAATGCTAAAAAGCTCAGTTCACAGCAAATATCTAACAATTGTGAAAAGCTATGCACCAAAATAATACAGTAATACCTTTGTAAGCGAAAACTACAAGAGATGTAAAAAGACATAGAAAAAACCATACTAACCTTAGGTAATGTTAACACATTAGAATAAGTGACACAAGGACAGAATACAGAAGTCCTATAGAACCTAACCAGTAATGTAGAAATTTACACCCTAACAAATTGTGATTATACCGTCTCAGACACTTATGGGACAATCATAAAATCTGATAATATATTAAGTCACAAAAAATGAATTTCATAATTAAAAATGCTGCAAGTAAAATTTTAATGCATAAAAAATAGAAATTATTTAAGATAATAAAGATTAAAAGATTATTTTAACTAGAAATGATGTTTACTAAATAATTCTTGAGTGAATATGGAAATACAAAATAAAATAAAAGAACATATTAAAAAGAGTAAAAATGAAAACAGTAAGACACATGTACGAATGTGTGTGTATATGTGTGTGTATATATATATATATAAAATAATGTGTGAGACAAAAAGAAGCAATAAAATAAATTATATAGCCTTAAACACTATCAAAGAATATGCTTAAATTAATAAGTTAAATTTTCTGCTTAAAAATCTAGAAATATGAAAAAAGAAACTAAACCAACAGAAAACACAAAGAAGGTAAATAGAATTTAATTCAGTCCTGACTCTAAGAATGTTAATGTTTCACAGACTCAAAAGAAAAAGAAAAAAAGAAATTAATAAAACAAATAAGGGTAGAAAATCCTACTAATGAACACAAAGAAATGACTCACCATATTTCAAATAGATAACATTTGAATAAGTAACACCAACTATTGTAAGATGGGGAACATCTAACTCAAATAACTTAAACATGGTAGGGTAGAAGTTGGACTATATGCCTTCAGGCTAAAGATAGAAAAATTTCTAAACAAATATTGAATGCTAATTATTAGTAGGCCTCCTTTCTTAGACACCTGGGTTAGTAATAGTGAAACTGTTTTCTCTGCATTATAAGATTGAGCATATAAATAAATATATTATGGATAACTGGGGCTGTGTTTGTCATTGGCAAGCAGGGGAGTTTTAGACATGGAAAAGGAGGAAAGTAGAATGAATTCTGTCATGGGATTGGAATTAGAGGTGTCAATGTGAATCCATAATTTTTAATATATCTAGTTTAATGTGTGTATGTGTTTGTGTGTGCATATATTCATCTTTGTATCTATTTCTAGCTTGGTTTACTGAGAAGGACTAGGTGCAATGACCCCACCGCCTCATAGTCATGACAAGTAGAACCCAAATCTTGATCTCTAATAGCATTCTCCATTAAAAGTAACCAGGGCTTCTAGAAGAAAAGGCTGATTCCAGTGTTATAGCAAGAAAAGTATAAGATGAGCCTGAAATATCTTGTGTTGAAACTGAGGGAGGTGCTCAGAGAATAATATGGACATGTCAAAAGGACACTTTAGTCACCACAGAGGAACTTTCATTAGACAAGAATGTAACAATTTGAATGTTAAAATAATGGCATAAAAATATAACTCATTGAATGAAAGAGAATATTTGAATTCACATTGATATAAATCTTCAAAAAATGAGGGAGAAAGGGAAAAATTCTTCCTTTTAGTAGAAAACCCACTGATAAATGAAGAAATGATGGCATTAGGAAATCACCATCAACAACTATCATAATAATAATCGATGAATTATCAGGGGATGCTAAAATGAGTAAGTAAATTTTTTAGAAGACATGGAATATTTACAGTCTCAAAGTACAAGATAATTATTAATTTTATATATATGAAATAATCAGCTCCATTGTCAAAAAACTTAACAGAGTCCAAATGATAAAAATTAACATCACCAGTAATGATATAGATCAACATGTGTCTCATGATATAATTTCCTGAGAAGATCATTATGACTGAGGTATTCCTGTTCAAGTTTCATAAGCTGAATCTAATCAAGAAGAAATGTCAGACAAACCCAAATTGAGGGACACTCTATGAATAACTGGGTTGTACTGTTAATGTCAATGTTATGAAACACAAAGAAAGAATGAGAAACTATTCCAGATGAAAAGGAACTAAAAACACAATGGAATGAGAACACATGATCCTAAATTTTCTTTTGGTATAAAGGCATTGGTGCAGTTGGACAAATTTGAATAACCTCTATAGATTAGATATTGCATCAATACCAACTTACCCAAGTGGATAATTTCTCTATATCTGTGTTATTAGGTATTACTCAATAAAATATTTGTGGGTTAAGGGATATTATGCCTACTATTAACTCTCAAATGTTTTGAAAAACATATATGCAGATGCATATTCGGAAAGAGTGAAGGGATAACGCAGCTGCAGTACGATGTTAACACATGGGGAACTTGGGGGAAGTGTATATTGCATTATTATTTTAACTTTTCAGGAGGACTGGAACTATGTCTAAATGAATGAATGAATGAATACATGAATGAAAGAATAAATAAAACCTTTCATCACCTTTCATCATTTCCCCTGCTACCATCTTGTTCAAAGTCTACCAAAGTATTCTGCCTGGATAGTTGTCTCTCTGTCCCCTTTCAGTCTATTCTCAGAAGCATAGCCCACATAACCTTTGAAAGTATAAATCAGATCATGTCACTGTTCTGCAGATAGGTATAGTGAGGACGCTGGCCCTTTTGACACTGTACTGAAATAATGTGTTCACGTATCTTTTTCAATCACTAAACTGTAAATTTCATAAACTGTAAATGTAAAATATTCATTTTACTATGCTTGCCCATATCCTTGCCCGTATGCCCTTGCCCATGGCCTCCACACCCACCCGAGTACTGACACTCCACAATGTTTATGTATCTGAAACTCTTTTCATGGCACAGAATTTGCTCCCTGTCGATATTATCTCTGATCTCTAAGTACATAGTAACATTCTGATTCTTTGTATAAAAGAACAAAGGTGTCCTGTGTCATGGATATTTCTATTCCTGAGGCTTAGATTATACCAGAAGAAAAGTAAGGGACCATCGAATATTTGCTCACTCATTGTTTTTATATCTCAACTTTGCCAAACCAGAAACCCTTGTTACACCTTCAAAATACATTAATTTAAAAAATTAATATAGACTTATGGATGTTATTTTATTTTTGTCTTTTCTAAATTCCTCATTTTATTATAACTTTAGAATTTGATTTTTACCAAGGGCTTACAACATGTAATATCCCTGGACTTCATCAAACTGTGAATCTAGTTGTGCTTTCCAGATGACTGTGGCACTTTAAATTCTCCCTAGCTTTGCTCTAGATGGTAGAAACACATCATTCTCTGGCAAAGTCTCCCTTTTTTCTCTAAACTGGCCCAGGCTCCAAGCAGCTGTATTCCTGCTTCTCTGTTAACTGATACAAGTGATTGTTATATCTCCTCAATATGCCCATAAATTTTCAGCTCCCTATTATTCATTCCGTATTTCATGGCTCTGTTCACTTGTAACTATTGACAAAAATGATTAATTATGGAAGTAGCAACAGATTCACCATTTGTAAAATATATGCTAACACTAACAGTGTATTTGGGAGGGGAACATAAAGAGCTAACTCTTGAAGATTCTGTTGCTATGATGCTGGACAAAATGAGGCACATATGGGCTAAGAATGGTAGATTAAAGCCAAAAAGGCCATTAATCACCCTTGCTTAATTTCTGTGGAATATTCCTGGACCTTTTGCTCTATCAGACATGAGCAACTTGATTCAGGGGTTTCCACTTGGCTTGGTATGGGTCTTCTCATCAGCACACCCTGAGACAAATACTTTGAAGGTCATTTACTGGGGGTGTGAATTCAGAAGGCACACACAAGGGAATGGGAAAAGTGATAGAAAGAAGGGAGAAGGGGCGCCTGGGTGGCTCAGTGGGTTAAGCCGCTGCCTTCGGCTCAGGTCATGATCTCAGGGTCCTGGGATCGAGTCCCGCATCGGGCTCTCTGCTCAGCAGGGAGCTTGCTTCCCTCTCTCTCTCTCTACCTGCCTCTCCATCTACTTGTGATCTCTCTCTGTCAAATAAATAAATAAAATCTTAAAAAAAAAAAAAAAAGAAAGAAGGGAGAAAACAGTAAAGGGCACGTTATGGGGTACACTGTGAGCAGTTAGGACTAGGACCCTGAGGTACCACTGAGGACCCTATGAGGAACCATATAAAATATGCTTCACAATTGTCCTACAGTTGTGGGGAACAGGTATATTAAACTATTTATCCACTGACTTCCATTTGTCCCCCAGAGGGGCATCTAAGAAAAACCCTTAGAGAAGGAAACCTCAGAGAGATGAAGATGGAGCCCTTGAGATAGGAAGTTGATAATGGCTGGGAGCTGTCCAGCAAGGCTGCAGGTGACCATGAGGTTATGGGATCAATGGCATCTGCTACAATATCTTAGCATTATTTTACCAGCCGACCCAGTATAGATGCATCACTTCTGAACACAGAGCCAAAAATACTGGCAAAATCAAATTCACTTGCAAAGTATAAGTCATTGATTGAAATCTTCGTATTTTTAGTACTGATTTCTTTAAATTCATAACCACAGCACTTCTTTATGTAATACATGTAAAATAATATACAAATTGAAAAAGCTTATTTGCAAGGTCAATCTATAATTCTAAAATAATAAATAAAAATAAATGTGTTATTAATATATTGTGTTTTTCTTCTATTTTTCCTTTTTGAGTAACTAATTTGTTTCCTCTTTGAAGAGTTTGGATTAGGAGGGAAAGGCTAGAATGAGGTGTGAGTGAGTCTTGTTTGTGGGGCATTTCCACATTTTCCAAGCTCTTGTTCATTTTCTCATCTCATTCTTTTCCTTTTTGTGTGTTCATATGTATGGGTTTTTTTCTTTTTTTTAACTACATTGTCCTTTCTGCTATCAGTCTAGTCCAAGCTGCTGCCATCTTTTGCGCAGGTGGAGTACAATAGCCACACATGATGTTTTTGCATCTACCACTGCTTTTTCCTCTCCATAACCTTTAGACTAAGAAAAGGTAAAACCTTTTTTTTCTTTTTTTGCACAAAACTCCCTAATAGCTTCCAATTTCACCCTGAGTAAAGACTGAACTCATCAAAATGACTTACAAGATTATGTAACTTGCCCCCACTTCCTGCCCACCAACACTTCTCTGGCTTCATTTCATATTTTCAAAATTGCTGTTCCCATTACTCACCCACCCAAGTTACTCCCAACTTGTTCCTCAAAGCCACACTGGACATGCTCCCACCCCAGGGTTTTTGTACTTACATTTTTTCCTCTGGAATACTTTTCCTCAGTACAGATATCTACAGAGCTCCCTCCCTTTCTTCTTTAGGCTTTTGTTCAAATTGTATCTTAATTGCTATTGCAATAACCCTCTTCCCACCAGTCAAATACTTCTTATTTCTCTGATTTTTTTCCCTCTACAACATGTATCATCATCTAACTCATTAGTTTTCCTTTTCATTTATTTTTTTATCTGCCTTCCTCCAAAAATCTCCCCCATAGCAGAGATTTTTATCTGTTTTATTTTTATATTTTAATTACTACATCTATAGAACTTAGAATAGTGCTTGCTGCATAATAGGCATTTAATACTTATGTGTTTATTGAGCATATTACAAGTAGAATTTTGGGTGTTTATATCTATGTGCATGACTTTTTTTTAAGTAACAAAATTCCTTTTCACATAAATATAGAAATAATAAAATTATCCAGGAAACCAGAAAAAGAAATTTCAGTTTCACTGCATCAGAGATATAGAGAATTCTTATTGAAGAATATCCTTTAATATATTCTAACTTTGTAAAACTCACATTAAATTAAAATCTTGGTTTGAGACACTTGTATGAAATTATAATTGGATATCAAGATATGTGTAGTATCCACAAAGATGCAGAAAGAGACTAAAGTATGCAAACACTTTAAAAAATACTAATGGACAACCTAATGCTTATTTGCTAAGCTGAGAATCCTATTCAGGCTTTAGCACATCAGGATGTATAGTGAGTGACTGAAAAGCAAAGAAGATATTTCTTGCATTTCTCACCATTTGCCCACTGACCCCTAGTCCTATGGTCTTTATAAACTATGACATTTGATATAAATGTGAGTCAAACCCCATAAGCCAATACAAGATGTACAATATGTGATTTCTGTCTTGGCATTGCATGCCATATTCCTCACTAACTCACCATCATTTCCAACAGTCAGGTACTATAAACTCCACAGAATAACTGCTGAAAATAATGGGAAGACATGCCTGGTTCAGTGTAATCTGAGAACTGAAGTACAATAGTGTGCTAGTTGCCTTGATCTCACACCATCATCCAACTATAGGCAGATGCTACAAATCCCAGAAAATAGCTGAGAGGAAAGTAGGAAACTCGAAGGTGATATTAGAATTAATTATGTATAATATATACAACTAATATATGTATAATAATAAATATACACATATAATATAATACATATATATAACATAAAATATATAATTATATTCAATATAATGTACAATTACATATGCTATGTATAATACTTAGTTAACTTAAAGAACACACTTAATCATTAATAGTACCATTATGAGAATCATAATAAATTCCAAGAAGCACTAATTTCCGAAGACAAGGAAGAAAAATTTAAATAACTGAAATTTAGCCAAAATAATTGACTAATTTGAATATAAAATAAAGAACCCAGTTAACCAAACTAAATTTTTAAAAATTTTCCAAAATTCTATGTCAGATATTTAAACATCAATTCCAGAATATGTAGAAATAAATGTCAGTGGTAGCCTGCATATCAAACATGTTTAATAAATATATAAGACATTTCAATGGTCCTAATATTTATATATTAAAACATTGACAAGAGAATTTTAGCCTAATTTGTAATATCAAAGTGACAAGAGTGTGGAAAAGTAGGCACACTCATGGAGTGCTGGATGGAATACATAAGTAGTTATGGTTAACTTTTTATAGAGTCTTTGTCGAAATGATTTAAATCCTTTCTTAAAATGTAGATTACAACACCTATAAATATATATCAAGGAGATGAGATAATGACTCTGAAAAAAGGCACCTGACGTTTTGTTCAGAGTAAAAAATACTTAAGAAACAATCAATCATCTTTTAGTAAGAGAATGTCCAAGCAAACAGTGATGCATCTATTTAATTAATTATAATGCATCCATGAGAATGAGAGTATATATGTATTTCTATTTAAAATATTCAAGATATATTACTGAGTGAAGACTAATTAACTTATGTATTATTAGGTATGGCACAATGCTACTATGATGACTATGGGAATTAATTAAAGCAATATCCGAAGAATTTAAAAATCTGAAAGGTTATAATAGTAAAATTTTATCATTAGTTACCTTTAGGGTTGTTTTTAGTATTTTTAAAACTCCACATTTTCTACATTGAGCAATATTTTACATGTGTAAAAAATATTTTACTTTGTGTAACAAAGAAAAATGATTAAAAAGCAAGAACTGGGTGATAGGGATTAAGGAGGGGATGTGTGGTGAGGAGCACTGGATGCTATAAACACCTAATGAATCATTGAACCCTGCATCAAAAACTAATGATGTACTATATGTTGGCTAACTGAACAAAAGAATAAAAATTAAATTAAATTAATAATAAAAAAAGAACTGATTGAACAGTGGCATGACCCCTCCTTGAAGCAGATGGAACTTTAACCAGATACCCAAAGTCCAAAGATATCCAGCCTTTAGATAGATAGGGATTTGGAAATCAGCAACAACAGACCAAAATGGGGAAAGGCTGAAAGAAAAAAAATGAGAATGAAGCTGATTCCTTTAACAAGACTCAAAGAGATTTCCCTTTTGGAATCAAGCATTTATGTTATATACTACATAGTTAGGATCTGTTTCATAGCTCTATTTTCTCTTTCTTTGATTGAGTTGTCAATCTTTCTTCAGTTTTATATTTTATAGTAATTTTTAATTTTAGTTTAATACCTAATAAGCTAGTTTTTCTTATCAATCTTTGTTGTTGTTTTCTCAGTTTTATCAATTGCTCCCCCCGATATAAAGGTTAGAATCACTTTGTCAATTTCGAAAAGCATCCAAAGCAAAAATGTTATCAGGATCTTCCTTAGAATTTCATTAAACCTATATATTAGTTTATAAAGAAGTTAAGTGGTATAGTTGTCTCTTTTGAACAAAGAACTTGGCATGTATGTCAACATTTATTTACTTCTCATTATTACGAAGTTTTATTCTTATATATTACACAAAATTTTTGTTTATGGAGTATATTTTTTGTTCATTTGGTGAATTTGCATTTTTAACTTTTGTTTTTGTATTGCCAGCAGAAAGGACACCTACTGACTTTTTTATTTAATTGTGTTGGATTACCTTTATGACATTTTAATGAGTTCTAAAACTCTGAGTTGGTTCTTGGTTCCTCAGGATTTTCTAAACAGGTCATTGAAAATAATTATCTTTTAATCTTTCTCTCTCTAGAATTTTTCTACATTACTGAAATAGTAAATGATAAATAATAGTGAGGCAAAGGCAAAACAGGTCTTAGTATGGTTTGTTAATGACTTTCCAAAGAAGCACTTTTAGATCAACAAATTCTGTTTTTTCATCCTCCATTAAATTATTCTTTAGTCCTTATTATTTTTTAACTGGTATTTTGGTTAATTTCATTGTATTATTCCTATTATTGTAAAGTGACTATTTATTTTTAGGCTTTCTGAAACAGTAATAAAATCATTTAATACTCTGACTTTCTCCTAAGTATGTTTTCGGTTGTTGCTCATATATTTTATCATAAAGTGAACTTCTTATTGTAATTTTAAGATGCTGTTATTCTTTGACCCATAAGTAAATTAGGAGGAGCATACACCTATATGCATGTTTAAGTATTAAATGTTTTTCTTTGGTTTATAGGCCTTCATAAGTACTGTAGTTCATAGGTTCCTTTTTCTTATTGATTTATGCTTCCCTATTACACTCATTCAACATCTAATACATCTTTAACCATTTGATATTATTTGGGTTTTAGGTGTGTATCCTTTAGGGTTCATGAATGTAAGCAACAGAAATTTATTTTGCTAACTACTACCCCCTCACTTCCCCAAAAAGAGAAAAAAAATAGTTTGTTATAAAAAAAGAGAGAGAGAGAAATAAAGAAAACTAAGTTACAATAAACACTTTCAAATTCCTGAGAACATCTGGCTAAGACACTTCCTCTAAGTATGGACTCTCAGTAATATTTCAATCACAAACAATTTCCTACTTGGTCCTCTGTCACTGCATTATCCAAATTCAAAGTTCTAAATGGGCATGCCCATCTGCTAACTTCCCAGAAACCACAAAAACAAATGAACAAAAAAGAACAACAACAAACACAAACAAACAAAATTAGATTTTACAGTCCTGCCTCATGATAAATTCTATATATTGCTAGTTTTTCCCCAGAGGAGAATATTTCTTGGCTGCTAGGCAGTCAAATAAACAACAAATGCCCCTATATTATATCTTTTACAGAATCTTATAATTTAATTTTGTTGTATGACTAAATTTGAAATGGTTTTGCTTTTAAGTATAGAATATATAAATGCCACAAACTGAAGTATCTGAATTTATATAAGTGTACTAAGAATCCAGGTATGCTCTGGATGTGATGCAGAAAGAGGGAGGGGCACACAAGGTGAGTTGTCTTTTTTTTCTTTCTAGAATTTTCTTCATTGAATGAAAGGCTTGAGTATAATTAATGGTCAAATAAATGATTATATGGAGTGTTCATGATTATCCATTAGAAATGCATTTTAATTAACTGTTAATTTTCTGGTTCTGTAGATCTACATAACAAGAGGTGTAGTTTTACCTTACACTGATCACAACCACAGTAGGATGCCAGAAACTCTTGCCAAAAAATGCTGCATTTAATTTCTAGTTTCATCAATGGTACCTAAAAATGATAATTAACATGTAGTGCTACAATGAATTCAAAGTTAAGACTATCTTGAAACACAGCCAAGTCATCATTACTGAAGCTTTAATGGGTTGAATGTATAAAAGAATAAATAACAAGTGACAAGCTTATTCCTAAGTAATTTCTATATGTTAAACTGAAATTAGGGGAGTGCAAGCAAGATAGGTCAAATAAACATCATAGGGATGGTGGAATTACAAATTGATGCAATGAATTACAGTCACTGAGTTACTGAAAGTGACATCAACAGACAAAACACTGGGCAAAGCAATCTGCAATGGACTTGTTCAATTTCATTAAGCACCATTTAACTCATCAACCAAAGAGACAGAACTACAAATCATGAGAAGACTTGCTAGTAGCATTCTCAGCTACAAGTCAAGAGAAAAATGACTTCATTTTTTACTTCAAAATACATATTCCTGGGCACCTGGGTGGCTCAGTTGGTTAAGCAACTGCCTTCAGCTCAGGTCGTGATCCTGGAGTCCCGGGATCGAGTCCCACATCGGGCTCCTTGCTCAGCGGGGAGTCTGCTTCTCCTGCTGACCTCTCTACTCTCATGCTCTCTCTCTCTCTCTCTCTCTCAAATAAATAAATAAAATCTTTTAAAAAAAATACATATTCCTAGTGTTAACACTGTGATTCAATTATTAGTTCTATTTAAAAAGAAAATGCTAAACTTCACAGGTATTAAACATCATGTTTTATTACATACAACTAGAAAGTGACAGAACCTGGATTAAAACTCCAGTCTATCTGACTTAGGATTCTATATTTCTCTACAGTGTACTCAAGGCAGAAAGGGTAGAAGCAATCCACTGGGATTTCCTTCTGGTCAAACACAGTCTATAACTAAGGTGCCCTCAATAGTCTTACAGGATAACCCCATCTCTTATTCAATTCAAATACATCCAAAAATTTTTTTCCACGAGACCACACCTAGGTTCTATCACATCTAAAAAAGATGATTATCTGTGCCTCTCCTTTGGCTTTAACTTTCCAACAATCATCTATCCATTATAATTTCACAGGCAATCTGAATAAAAGTAAGAAAACAGTCATTTAAGTTGTTCAAAAGAAGAATGTAAAAAATCTCCTTTTAACTTTGGCATGCATTGTAGGATTTCTACAAGGATAACTAATTATGCTTTACCTTGCTTTTACCCTTACTCTTCCCTAAGAATGTACATTATGATAAAAGAGACAAGGTAATGAAGCTAAATTAGATTTGGAGGGTTTTCATTTTATTCGGGACACTACCCAACTCAGTGTCATAGACAGATATTTACAAATGCCTTTTAATAACCAGGTTTAATTAATGTCATCAAATAACATAGAGATAACAAGTAGCAGCAAAGGGACATGGCCTTTCATGTCAGAAGGAACAGGGTTGGAAACTTTTTTTTTTTTTTAAGATTTATTTGTTTGAGAGAGAGAGAGAGGAAGAGAGAGCGCAAGCAGGGCGGGTAGATATAGAGGGAGAGAGAATCTCAAGACATCTGTGCTGAATGTGGAGCCTATTGCCAGGCTCTACCTCATGATAGTGAATTCATGACCAGAGCCAGAACCACAGGTCTGACCCTTAACAAGCTGCACCACCCAGGCGCCCCCAGGATTGCAATCTTAAGACCACCATTTAGCTGTGGACCTTTGAAAAACTTTTAACACCTCTGAACATCATTGTCTTCTTCTATAACGTGGTGAACATATTCTCTAACATGCAATATTGTTTGTAATGTTCAAGTCATGTATCTAAACTACCTGACAGAATATACACTAGTTATTTTTATGACAGCTATTACTAAGGAATACAAGAGGAAATGACCTATCTATATCTAAATTTCATACCTTCCTAGATGATAATATCTATGCTAATAATATACTTTTAAAGTGATACAAATGACCCATTTCAGCAGTGAATTAAAAATTGAGTAAGCATATGGGGAAAAGTTTTTGAGATTTCGCTCCTGTTATTTTTATTCAAAGGACAAATTAATGATACCTGGTAGTTTTCTTTTGTATTGGTCCCTCCAATTGTAGAATGCAATCCAATCCAGACAATTCAATAGAAAAGACAATGCAAAGGGTGTCTTAGCTATGACAAGAGTGAAGTGTTATTGAAAATATTTTTTTCCTAAACAATTGGAGATTTTACTTACTGTTATGCCCACTTACACCACAACTTTATACATCTTTATTGAATTAAATTTAAATGAACTACATGAAGTATGAAGGAGTTATTTCTAACTCTTACAGAACTGAAATAATTGCATAAAACTACTTTGTTTCCATTAGAAACACATAGTGATTAATCATTGTTTCCATTGAAATATGACATTCTTTTCAAAACCTGGCACCCACAAACAAAAGTCTGGTTTTCCACTGATGGCCACTGCAATGCTATTTTTGTTAATTAAAAAAAAGATAAGATGGGCGCCTGGGTGGCTCAGGGGGTTAAAGCCTCTCCCTTCGGCTCAGGTCATGATCCCAGGGTCCTGGGATTGAGCCCTGCATCGGACTCTCTGCTCAGTGGGGAGCCTGCTTCCTCCTCTCTCTCTCTGCCTATGTGTCTGCCTACTTGTGATCTCTGTCAAATAAATAAATAAAATCTTAAAAAAAATAAGAGAAAACGAATGATATATTTGTGATATATATATGCGGCAATGTCAGATTCTATGTGCTGTACAGAGAAAAAGAAATACAGCATTTTATGAGTTAAATCACAATCTTTTGAAATAATATTGTACTAAATTAACTTAATTAATATATGATTGTTTCATTGTGTATTAAAATACTTATTTTTTATTTTTTATGTTTAGAAAACAGTTGATTTTTCAGGTAAAATGTTTTTTTTGGCCTAAAAAGAAAAACATCTGATTAATGGTTTTCCCCCTTCCTTCCCTTCCTTCCAACATCTACTGAGCACCTATTATGCCCAAAATTGTGAAAGTAGAGAAGAAAGCTCAGAGTTACATGACAGACAAATATGAGTAAGCAAACAACTATAACATGGTATTTATCAGCTATTATAATAATCTCTGAAATATATTAAGTTCTTATGTCAGTCAAACTTCCAAATATTTTATAAGATTCATCATTTAATCCCCATCACACTTTAATGTGATAGGTACTACTACCCTCCACATTTCACAAATGAGGAAATTGAGGCACAAAGATTTTATACAATTATGGCAAAAGCTAATAAGGAGCAGAATTTGGGTTCAAATCCTCAGAATGTGTTTGCTACTACTGTCCTATACTACTTGATATAACCAAAGAGATAATTTAGGACAGAAACCTAGGATTCTATAGAAACACAATTAAGTACATTTATTTTCTCAGACATATCTGTTGATACCACATTGCTTGCATTTGACAACTTCTGATTAGTTTACAAGACCAATAAATGAACCTCAGGATGAGAAAAATGCCTAGGAAAATTTTAACAAAAATGTCTTTGCATAATTGGTGGATGAATTTGAAAATTCAGTATCCAAATTGATAGCTACAGACCATAATGTACTTTTTCCCTTGGAGTTTTATATCTGTGAGACATCATTTGCAGCTCTGATGGTTGCTAAGTCCAAGCAATAGATCTGACTTGTGAATTACTGAATTACTGTGGTAAGACAATATTTTGGGAAATACAGGCAGAGGAAATCATCTTTTCTCACTGAAATGTCATTTTAACACTATTCTAATTTTCAGTGAGACCCATCAAAAATACAATAGAGAGTTGAGTTTGGAGAACCAGCCTACTTCCTGATGCTGCCACTGGCCAGTTGGCTGATCTTGGGCAATACGTTTTACCCTTCTAAGCCTTTGTTTTTTTCAATGTTTAATATAGACAATAATGGTAATTCCAGTAAGCATTACACAGATGGCATAGGTGCATTGATGGCACATAGGAGGTATCCAATCAGTGTGAGTCATCAAATCACCTCTTGGAATAGTGAGCTTTGATACAAAAAGCCAAAGTCATAGTTATATATAGCGATTACTACAGTATTTTAAAGTAACTTGTCTTTATGAATATACTTTTTTTTATTTTTATTACCACTGCTTAGTAATTAATAGACTATGTGTTCCCTGATGGCAGGGACTCTGTCACAGTCAACAATCCTGAACCTAAGATGTTGTGTGGCAAAATGATCTTCAATACAGATGGCTAAATTGAATGTGCCTGAGGAATAAAACCTAGAGTGAGAAGGTGCAAGCTCTGCATTTACTTCCACAGTTTGAGCTTCCAAAAAATGATAGGCTCCTCTGAGAGTTCACGAGATCCCATCAAGGGAAACCAAGAGGTGTATGCAGGGTGTAGGTTGAACTATGGAGTTCGCACAGGGCCAGGCACCAGACAGGACCTAACAGTATAACTTTTTGGTGAGTTCTTGGTTTTTCCACTTTACAGGAATTCACAGTGATCAGTTACTGGATATTCTGGCTAAAGCTAAGTCAAGACAACATTGTATGCCAGATAAAAGCCCGTGGTTAGTCTAGGGGACAAGGCACAGCCACCAAAGGCAGTCCTAGCCATGAACTCTCTGTGTCCAGTTCTTCAAAAGAGACAAAATGTCCGCAGCTCTGACTGTTGCCAGTCCAGCTCTGAACAACTCAGAGATGTATTATTTATCCCATTCTATGTTTTACTATAAAGTGAATGCATTCTTTAAAAAAAAATGTCAAAGCTTAATATTTTCATTGGATTTGTGAATGATTAAAAATCTCATTGCATTTATTTTAAATGGGCTTCCAAATCACTGATGTATGTTGGGAATTCTTTCATGTCCCTTTCTGAGAGGTCGTTGTAAGTATTCATTAAATGTCCTATATTATACATCATTTTCTGGCAATGTAACAATCTTATTTTTCAATTTTAGTAAAATAATTTCAGTGTTTCATAACTTTGAGGGGAAAAATACTCTTTCTGCATGTAATTCTTTAAAACAGAATAAGTTCATGAGTTTTCAAACTGCAAGCTATTTAATAGCCTCCATTTGGTAATTATAGAGATTTATATCCCTCTCCTCATCTCCCACAGAATTCAGAGCTGAACTGTCCAGTTGACTTAGAGACTGACTTAGAGGTCTCTACATTCATTATCTTTGACAATAAGCTGTTAGATTAGGTTAATGATTTAAGACTAGTATATGTTTGGAAATGGGAGAAAGAGGTTTAAAATTAATTTATAGGAATATAATCCACTGGTCATTTTCATGTTTCATCAAAAAATATTTTAGAGGATGTCTCAGTAGTAATTGATCACATTGATGTGACACAATGGGCTGTCCTTGCTTTGCTAAGAGAGGGAAGCCATTCATCTCCTTTTTAGCTCAGACTTTCAGTGTAACCAGACAGTTTATCACTTACCAAGGAATTAACATAATCTAAAAGTTATAAAGAAGAAGAATACTGGCATACTACAGACACAGTTCATGTTACAAGACCAAACATGCCATCCATATAAATAACGTCATATAGTTTTTACTCTCAGTAGAAACTATAGCTATCCTCCTTTTCTCTTTAAATAGCCCTTAATATTCAACTACAAAAATAAATTTCCCTTTTAACTCTTTCATGAACCATTGGGATGGTTCAGACAGTGAATAATTTCATATGATATCCACAACATAAAATATATATATGTATATATATATATTTATATATAAATATATATATATTTATATATAAATATATATATATATTTATACATATATATAATTTAAATCTAGTTTTTTCGAGGTTTATTTTATGTTTTAAATAAATGAGGTGGATATGAAACAAAATTACTAGGACTGCCTAATGGAAATTTAGTAAAACAATTTTGTTTAATTCTAAAGTTGTTGTGACTTTATTGTTTAATTCTAAAGTTTGTTTATTTCTAAATAATTTAATTCTAAATGTTAATTCTAAAGTTGTTGGGGGAAATTGGAGGGGGAAACAAACCATGAGGAGACTCTGGACTCTGAGAAACAAACTGAGGGTTTTGGAGGGGAGGGGGGTGGGGGCTTGGGTGAGCCTGGTGGTGGGTATTAAGGAGGGCACGGATATTGCATGGAGCATTGGGTATGGTGCAAAAACCTTGAATTTTGGAACACTGGAAAAACTTAAATTTAATTTAAAAAATTCTAAAGTTGTCTATTAATTGTAGAATTTAATATTAATATTTTAGTTCATAGCTTCATTGTCTATTAATAAAATAAGTGAATTTCCCTTTGCTTTACATGCTAACTCAAAATTACATAATGCAAATTTAAATATTTTTTACAATCTGTTTAGAAAATGTTTTCAGAAAATACACTCATTAAATAGTTTTATTTCTAATCAATGATGCATTTACTATCATTTATGCACAACATTTCATTCACATCAAATTATTTTAGAGTCCTTTTCCTAGTATTAAATTATATTTAATTATTTATTTTATTTTATTTATTTTATTTTTTTTTAAGATTTTATTTATTTATTTGACAGACAGAGATCACAAGTAGGCAGAGAGGCAGGCAGAGAGAGGAGGAAGCAGGCTCCCTGCTGAGCAGAGAGCCCGAGGCGGGACTCGATCCCAGGACCCTGAGATCATGACCTGAGCCGAAGGCAGCGGCTTAACCCACTGAGCCACCCAGGCGCCCTTTAAGAACAATTTTTTTTTTTTTTAAGATTTTATTTATTTATTTGACAGAGAGAGATCACAGTAGGAGAGAGGAAGGGAAGAGATCACAGAGAGAGGAAGGGAAGCAGGCCCCCCGCTGAGCAGAGAGCCGGATGTGGGACTCGATCCCAGGACCCTGAGATCATGACCTGAGCCGAAGGCAGTGGCTTAACCCACTGAGCCACCCAGGCGCCCCTTATTTTATTTTTAAAAGATTTATTTATTTATGACAGAGAGAGTGAGTGCATGAGCACATGAGTAAGGGTAAGAGTAGAGGGAGAAGGAGAGAATCTCCAATGGACTCCCCACTGAGCATGGATTCCAAGGCAGGGCTCGATCTCATTTCAACCCTGAAATATGACCTGAGCCAAAATCAAGAGTCGGATGCTTAAATGACTGAGTCACCCAGAAGCCCCCTAGTATTAATTAATTTCATACCAGCATGCATAGTAATATAAATTTTAATTTATCATTAAACCAACTTAATACATGTGACTATATTTACATGAACTACAAGATACTTTGGAGATTCACAACCTTTCTATGAACATACAAATAATCCAGTGCTATGCTAATGTATACTAAAGGCCCTGTTCTGTGGTGAATTTTTTTTTTTTTTTCTGCTCTCAGAGATACCATGCGGAGTAAGAACAATACAAAAAGAGCTTGCAACATCAGGTAGGAAGGTTACCATCAGTACACAGCTCTGTGCATTTAAGGCAGATACGCAGAGGCAGCTTCTCTTAACAAGAACAATTTTACTCCTAAGCATAAGCATTAGTGCTTCAGTTTTTCATATGAGGGAAAATAAATAAGAGACATGTTTTCTGAGAACATTCAGTGATAGCGCTTTTGGGTGGGGACCCTGAAATCAAGAGAAAATGAACATAAAATTTAGGTCACTGCTAAATTAATATTTTCTCTGTGGGTTTTCCTTTACCGATTGCTTTTATATGCACTTCACATCTACGCATTTAGGCTAAATGCATTTGAAAATCTTTCTTTTCCATTGATGCTCCATTAGCAGGAATGAACTCTGCTGCATCAGGATCTAAGCCTCTTTAAAGCAAGGAGGAGGCTGAGGGACCTATGTACTCAACAAAAGTCATTCTGATTTTATTAAGTCATGCCTGACACACTTTTCCCCTAGTGCCTTTTGACTTCTGCTTCATCAGAAGTCTGAATTTCTGCAACATGTAAAGTTGGTTCCTAAGACATTTGTAGTCTTTTTCTGTAATATGTGAACCTGAGGACTTCTTGTTCTCTATTCATCCCAAATTAATCTGTCTCAAAACACTAAACTGGGCCTCCCATATTGAAATGGATTGCTAGTCCCACCATTTGTATGTTCATCATCAAATTCCTTTATTGAGGTTAGTCATGTGTCTTGTATGCGAAGATAAATGGGAGAAATTATAAGTTGTATTTCTTTACTGACCCAGAAATCAGAAACTATGCATATTTCTTTTCTTTTCTTTTCTTTTTTTTTTGGTATAGTCTCCTGGAGTCCTTTTTTCTTTGTTATCCTCATCAAATGTTGCTAAGAAAGGATATGGAGACCTTGTTTTGCATATCTTGGCATTTCTCAAATTACTAAAATCTCTGCTCAATAAGCCTCTGTGATTCATCTTCTCTTTCCTCCACCTTTAATCCCTTTCTCCTCCCTTGCTCTTTCCCTACACAAATAAGCCTGCTGTTTCCTATCCGAACAAAGAAGGACCCTTTGTTTTTATTTTGACCCTAGAGCTATAGCCTTTTCTTCTCTTCATCTTCACATCCAAAGTGTTTGAAAATGAGTTTCCACCTCCTGTCTCCATTTAAGAAGAAACTCATGAATGAGTTCTTTTTTTTTTTTTTAAGATTTTATTTATTCATTTGACAGAGAGAGATCACAAGTAGACGGAGAGGCAGGCAGAGAGAGAGGAGGAAGCAGGCTCCCTGCCGAGCAGAGAGCCCGATGTGGGGCTCGATCCCAGGACCCTGTGATCATGACCTGAGCTGAAGGCAGAGGCTTTAACCCACTGAGCCACCCAGGTGCCCCCCTCCTGTCTCCATTTAAAAAAAAATGTTATTATGTTCAGTTAGCCAACATATAGTACATCATTAGTTTTTTTTTTTTGATGTACTGTTCAATAATTCATTAGTTGCATATAACACGCAGTGTTTATCACAGCACATGCCCTCTTTAATACCCATAATTTCTTTACATGTGTTTCTCTGTTGAAGCAACAGCGAGTTAGGACTGTCTGGTTTTACCACTGAAAGTCTCATGACCCAAGAGATTCTTCAGTTCTGGACAAACTGACACAGCTTGTCACCTTACACACTTTCTCCTTCCATAATCTCTACCTCCAATCACTCTTCAAATTCTGAGAGTTGGGGCATCTGGGTGGCTTAGTCAGTTAAGCATCTGCCTCTGGCTCAGGTTATGATCTCAGGCTCCTGGGATTGAGCCCTGTGTCTTGCTCCCTGCTCAGTGCAGTCTGCTTTTCCCTCTTCCTCTGCCCCTCCCCACAGCGTGTGTTCTCTCTCTCTCAAATAAATAAATAATATACTTAAAAAAATTCCAAGAGTTAAACCTCCTGACTTTAATCTATTCCCCACAGTTTTTGCAAGTCTCCCAGTTCAAATTCCTATCCACTCATAGACTGATGCACCAGCTTCCTCAATAAAACTAACTCGTTTACTCAACTACCATATTATATTAGTCTTACTTAAAGGCAAATTCGATTATGCTATGCTGCTTCCTTCACTTTCTAAGTTTCCCTCTGAAACACTGTAAAACTTGAGTCAGATATTTCATGATCTTGTCCTTGTCTATCTGTATATTCTTCCCTGCCATTTCTTTCTTATTCTGTAAGCTCTATTCATGCATACCATTATTCCTAGAACACGCTATTGTAGCCTCATATTCCTATTGCTTCGACTAGCCATTCCCAGAATCCACCCTTCTCAAAAACACCTGCTATGTCCTACTTATCGTCCACATCCCAGCTCAAGCACAAACTCCTCTTGGAAACCATCCATACTCTTTTAGGCAAATAACAGTTCTTGCTTTCCTCCTGTGTCTTATATGTTCTTCCATTTAAAAACATATCTCACTGCATTAAGATAATCTTGTTTCTCTTTGCTACAAGATCCTTAAGGGAAAACAATATGTGTTCCCCTTTCATATTCCCTGCACCCGCAGAAATTCTCTCTCAGTAAGTAATTGTTGAATTAATGTTTAATCAAGTCATTGCATTATTTTTATAAGCCTTACAGTTAGGAGGCAGGGTAGATAGGAATACATTAAGATCTTATAAATAGGAACTTACTACCATTCTTGCACAATCACTTTATAAGTTGTACCTCATACCTAAAGAATGACCAAGAGTGATTACACTTATCAAAACCTAGAAAAATGGCTAATAATTTACTTACTGTTCTTGCATCCCACACAGACAGGGACTTATCTGCAGAACCAGTGAGAAGAGTGTTGGAGCAAGGAAAAAACTCAATGCTGTTCACAGAATCTGTATGTCCATACAAAGTATATCTGCATCTTTCACTGTATAAAAAGAAATTAAGAGTTCACATTTCAGGAGTTAGCACCTAAATGTTTCCTACGCTGTCTACACAGTGCTAATGAAGATAACTTATGTATCTGAGGCACAAGGTAGTTTTATAAATGGCAAATATGTACAAGAACCACATCTTAAAGGAAAATTCTATAGTCACCTTGTATCTTAAGCACTTTATAGAGTTAGTAGCATAAAACTGACTAAAGTTAAGTTAACTTTAAAGTCATTTGGTAAAGCCATTTTTATACTGTGTCATTTACTCCTTCTCATGAAATGACTACATAAAAATTTTCCCCATCTAATAAAGAAATATGCTAAGAAAATAATGAAATACAATTTCATTTATAGAAAATTTACCTGCTATTTTCTAATGATTCCCAAAATACAAGTACAACACATTTCTTTAAAGGTTTATACTCCAAAGCCCATTTTATTGAAATAATCATCTTTGGGGCACCTGGGTGACTCAGTGAGTTAAAGCCTCTGCCTTTGGCTCAGGTCATGATCCCAGGGTCCTGGGATCGAGCCCCTCATCGGGCTCTCTGCTCTGCAGGGAGCCTGCTTCCTCCCCTCTCTCTCTGCTTGCTTCTCTGCCTACTTGTGATTTCTCTCTCTCTGTCAAATAAATAAAATCTTAAAAACAAAATCATCTTTAACTATTAGGGCAATTGTTCCAGAACAGTAATTGTTCTCCATAGCTCACAGAGAGATAGAGATTTTACAGAAAAATAAGAATATATATTATTTTGTTAAAGGAGTAAATTATCCAGGCAGCTGGGCAGCTCACAAAAGTGTGTGACTTTTGATTTAGGCTCAGGTCATGATCTCAGGGTGGTGAGATGAGCTCTGCATCAGGCTCCACACTGAGTGTGATGCCTGTTTAAGATTTTCTCTTTGCCCCTTCCCCCATTTGTGCACATACTCTTTCTCTCTCTCAAGAAAAAAAAAATAGTGAATTATTACAGTAAGTTATATAGAATTTAACCATAACACAAACAAGCAGAATTAAAGGCATTGCTCAGTCAAGTAAATATTTTATTATTATGAGATATCATTCTCTAAGACATCCTAACATTAAGAAAAATATTAAAATTATGTTCAATTATTTTTTCACTTACAGAAAAGTATAATTAAAAAAGGAAATGAACAAATGTATAATTCCTCCCACTTTTATTTTACCCACCTTCCAGCTCTTCGAAATCGTATTGTTAATATTACATCAAAAATCATAACACATATTTGATCAATAATTACAATCTCCTAGTTGTTTAGTGCCTCCCACCCCATCCTCCCAGTTTTTATTAAATATTTAATAAATATTTAATAAATGAATTTAAATGAATCCTCTGCATGCATACTTTTTACATTTTCTTGATCATTTAGCACCTCATGAGCAATTTTGACTGGCTATACTGACATCATCAGTTCTCAAACTTTTGCAAAGAAATGCTCCCCTGTTCATGCCACAGGCAAAGTCTGAGGACAACCTAATCTCTCCTCCCATCTCTGTCCAACTAGCCTTGTGGATGATTTGCTTTCTACATGCAATAACTCTCATAGGTCTTTCACGAACACGGCAGTTCAGAAATTTTATCATTGCATGACTTGATAGAAATTTCCATCTATTATTCTTAGACTTTAATTATTCCATTTATTCCTTTTTTTTTAGAAATACCAACTATGTTTAATTTCCAACTATGTTTTATTTTTATTTTTTCCCTTTCTGTCTCTACATTTAACATTTTATCTATGACACTTCTATCCTTATATATAAAGTTTTAATTTTTCATGCCTATTCTTTATAACTATCAATTGTGCTTATTTTTATTTGTGTGTGTGTGATCCATCAAAAGCTTTTGTTTTCTATTTCACTTATGTCCTGATATTTCTTAATTTACTTTTCATATGTATGTACTGTCTTATAAAAGGATAATGGAATGCTTTAGCACTTTTGATGCTTTATTATATAAAATAAACTTAAAAATTGAATTTCTGTAATTTCTTTGAAAATATAGAATGCTATGAATTATTGGTAACTGTGTTTAGGTAATTCCTTATGCACTGTAAGTGTTTTAGTTGAATTTAGTTTATATTAATTTATTCTTCCATTTTTATAATTCTTCATAAGTTTGATGTTGGTTTCTTTTTATTATGACCTATATTTTATTGGGCTAGCTACTTGTTAAATATAAATGGCAGAAGGAAAGAAATATGTATAAGAATTTAAAAAATACAGATAGTTATAATGTGTGTGTGAATAAAGAATCTCAAAAGATAAATGGAAACTATAAAAAAGAAGCACATGGATGAATTAGTAAGTACAATATGTTAAATAGATTATTGAGTGAGCAAAATAGCAGATTAGATATTGCAGAAAAAAGGATTTGTGGACCTGAATATGGATCACTAGAAATTATCTAATTGGAAAAGCAGAGAAAAATATTAAGAAACATAGGTCATACATCAGTCATCAGTGGAGAAATATCACATGGTCTAATGTATAAATAATGGGTTTCCAGGTAGGTGAAGAGTAGGAAAGAGAGAAAGGAGGGGTAGCACATTTATGAAGAAATAATGTTTTCAGCATTACCCAGTTTGGTGAAAAATACCAATATATAGATCCAAGAAGCTCAGAAAAATCCAAGCATGATTAATAACAGACACAACATACCTAAGTATATTATAGACACAACATACCTAAGTATAAAACAAAAATGTTTAAGTGCTTATAGAAACATAACAAATAGGAAATGTTGGGACACATAGCAACTTTCTCCTCAACAAAAAAAGGAGACAGAATATAATGGGACATGTTTAAGGGATGAAAATTCAGTAATCAGCTAAATGAGAATGAAATAAATTTTCAGATAGATGAATTAGAGAGGGCACGTATTGCATGAAGCACTGGGTGGGGTACAAAAACATGAATACTATTACGCTGAAAAGAAATTTAAAAAAAATTTTCAGATAAATGAAAGCTGAGAAAATTTAACACTAGCAAATCTTTCCAACAAGAAATGCTGAAAAAAGTTATTCAGACTAAATGGAAATGATACCTGATAGAAATACCTGTATAGAGAAAAGAATGCAGTCATTTGAAGTGATAAATTCGTGGGTAAATATAAAATAGCCTTTTTTCCCTAATTATTAAAAGACAAACTGACGAAAGACAGCACCATTATGTTGGAGTGTGTATTAAGTATGCAGATACAAAATGCAAGAGAGCAGTATCACAAGGATAAAGATAAACATGGAATCACATTGTTTTAAGGTCCTTACCTTTTAGACGAAGTGGTTCAGTATTAACTTACTAGATTATGATGAAACATAATAAGCTATTGATTACTGAAACAATATGCTTTAATTTCTAAAACACTGAATGGAAGAATCCAGACAAATAAGTGTACACATTATACAATTCCATTCATATGATGTTCAAAAACAGATAATGTATAGTCGTAGAAACCAAAAGTGTTTGCTCTAGGGAGTAGGTTCTTCCCCCCCCCTTCAAGTTAGGGAAAATTTCTGTGGTCATAGAAATAGTCTATATCTTCATTATATTCAAAGGTATATACACTTGATAAAACTCATCAGAACTAACAGAATACTTAATAACTTTTCATTTCACCGGATGCACATTTTATCTCAACCAAACAACTAAAAACAAATATGGCTCACCAGAATACTTTTTCCTTATACCTTCACTTCCTTGATATTTAGTACATTGTAAATATTTTAGAATATATATTTCTGTGAATAATTGAATATTTATAGTGATCCTATTCTCTTATCAAGTATGTCTCCCAATGGATAGAGTACATACACATCTTCATAGATGGACAGAGAATCTTCAATAGTTAAAATAACTGTACCATTAACATATACATCTCATTTCTAAAGGTATGTGTTTACATAGCTGCTAAGAGTCCTTTTATGTTTAATTAAAAGGGAATAAAAAGAAAAAAAAACAAAAAATAAATAAAAACCCATAAAAGATTAAATACAAAAGTGAGAGAAAATACAATCAACACAGATGATTTCATAAAAGAGAAAGATGATCTGGAAATGGGAAAAACAAGGAATAAAACTGTGATTAATATTTTTAATGTTCTATACATTGCTATTGAAAGAGTTCTATCTGTGCAAAATTAAGCATTACTACTTATAAGTAGTTCATTAGTTGTAACTTTTTAGAAGACTGTATTTATTAAATAGAAAACATCTGAATATATTATTTTTAATTGAAGTATTTCAACTTTATAGGATTAATGCTTTTAACTTTTTAACTTTTAAGTTTTTTTTTTAATATATATAATTTGTCATTACACTAAAAAGTCTCCTGTTGCAAAGTTTGGTAGTATTTTTAAAGGCAGATGCAACAGTATTACAAATGTGATTATATGTGTTTGATTATAGTGAAGATCTAACAAACACACATATACATGGAAAATGTATTGTTCTAGTAATGTGTGTCCATGCATATATGTATTACTGGTAAAATACTGTGCACATTCACAGTTTATATTTAGGCTTTGTTGTTCATTAAAACTCAATTCAGTTATTTGAGAATATATTCATTGATGGTGGGGGGATAGAGGGAGCAATTATTCAGTGATAGAGCTCACATAGTTTCCCAGATGAAAAGGAAAAGCTGGGTCTTCACATCGCTTGAAGGAAGAAAGAACCGCTCAAGGGGGAAAGAAATCCGCTCATGAGTCACTGGTTTAAGGTGTGGGGCATTCCAGGCAGACAGGCTGCAAGAGCAGGCTTGTGAGAGATTAATTAGCTGCCAGAGAAGGGAGTCCCATTCAGAATTTCTCTGCAAGGTGAAAATGGACTAAAGTGATGGAGCATGACAGCACCACAAGGGATGGAAATGATTTGTACATTTCCATCAAAAACATAAACACTGAAGCCTGATGCAATTTTCTCTCTGTTGCCCTGTCTGCTGTTTTCCTATAATTTTTTGTATGAAGTTAGTTCACGAGCAATACCTCTTTATTAACTCACCTCCTGCTTTTGCTGTATTTCCTCTTTTCTCTTTCCTTGCCCCCTTGATTTAGTTTACTATTCTGGTAAACTATTCAGTGATGGATATTTCTTTGAACTTTCAGCTCAGTGTGAAACAAAGTTATCTACTCTTCTAGAGCCCATACATTTTCATTTAAAGTGCACTTCCCATACATATGCTAACTCATAAGAGGAAAACATTTTAACACAGTTTTCCTTTGTGAGGCATTAAATTTTAGGGGTTTTATTTCCTTTGTTGTATTTGTTTAAGCACTATTAATACTGGATATGAAATTACACCTTTTAAAACTTCAAGCTTTATAGGAATTTACAGATCAGCAAAATGTTAATGGAATTATAGAACATTTACAAAAAGACAACAGCAATATATATCTAAAGGAATATGAAGATAAAAAGTAAAAAAAAAAAAACAAAAACCTATCCTTGTTTTGAAAAAGAGTACCAGAATTCATTATTTTATTCAACCCTTAATAATACTTAGATTTTAAATAGTGTTTATGTAATTGAGCCAACATGCAATAATAAAATTTATCACAGGACTTAGCTGAAAAGTTCTTTATGAAATACCTAAATCTAAGAAAACCACATGAACATAAGTGAAACCTATTTAAATCCTTATACTGCAATTCATAACATAACATTTAACTAAATTCACTCAGGGACCCATCAGAATTAGCATTTCAGCAAGGCAAAATCCTCAAGCATCCATAATTTGATTTCAAAAGTTAACAGCATTTTAATAAAAAGAGCCTTTCATTAGTTTTATATTATTTATAACCATCCAATAGTTTCCTTGTGACCATGGAATTCAGTTGACATTTAGTAGAGGGAGTGATACTTAAATAAAATCTTCCAGGGAGACTACCATTAGCTCTATCTTGAAGATCACCATAACCTATCATGACATAATAATCTATCATGTGGTCTGAGTGTCACATCCAGGAAGGATCATACATAGGCCATAGCTCCTAGACTAGGAAATTTCTTGGCCAAAACCCTTGACTATAAACATACAATCTGAGCCTTAGCCCTAAATGGTAATAAAACTCCACTCTATTTATGTAAACATAAGGCAGATTCCTGGCAAGCTCAAATACTTGCAATACAGGCAAGATTTAGGGAATACAAGCAAAAGGTGACTAAATAAAAGGACCATAACAGAACTGGTCCTCAGAGTACTTAAGAGTACTTTAAGTACCTTAAGAGTACTCAGAGTACTCTTAAGTCCTCACTCAGATTTTCTAAGTAGTCAATTGAATTGTTTTTGCAAAGGGCAAGTGTGCAGGGAGACGGTTAAGAGGCTGGAGTGCACGCTGTCAAACAAATAAATAAAATCTTAAACAACAACAACAGTCAGAATGCATGTGCTGAGTTTCCTCTACATATATTTTACTTTTTTTTAATTATTTTTTTTTGTTTATGTTTTAACCCAGCACATATGGTATGGTGAATCATGACAGTAAGGATAAAGATGAGAATGAATGTAATGTTACCATTCTTAAGGATGCAGTAATAAACTATTTCTTTAGTAAATACCTGAACTCTTTATGTTCAGAGCATAGGTTTGTTGCCTGCCATCCATACCTTCTTGTCCTTTCGTACCTACCACCCCATCTGAAATGACTTATATATTATTTCCTCTGAATATTATTATAAAAAACAGAAAGAGCTAGAAATGTCACATTATTGAATTGACTCTCATGGTCTGGGATTCTGAAAGCCAGCAGACTAAAGAAAATAGCTACTTATACTTTAGGACCTATCTCTTACGACGTGGAATGAGGGAAGCCAATACTTCATGTGCCTGAGAATTAGACCTGAACAAGGAAGAGTGAAGGCTCATAATTTAAATTATATGGTGTTATTTTTGTATTTTCTGTAATTAGGTCAGTTTTTTAAAGATTTTTTGCTTCTAAAAATTCTATTACTTAAAACTATTAAATGTCATATGTATGTACATATATATATATATACAAATGTCATATATATGTGTGTGTATATATGGGTGTGTATGTGTATACACAGGGTCTACAGGGTCATTTTGAAGCATATCTTTCTTAAAAAGAAAAAGGGGGTGCCTAGGTGGCTCAGTTGGTCAAACATCTATGCCTTTGGCTCAGGTCAGGATCCCAGAGTCCTGGCATCGAGCCCTGCATCAGATCCCTGCTCAGTGGGGAGTTTTCTTCTCCTTCTGCTCTTCACCCTGCTCATGCTCTCTCTCACTCTCTCTCTCTCAACTGAATAAATAAAAAAATAAATAAAATAAAATATAAACAATAGTAAAGAAGAAAATAAATCAGCTTCAAAAATGATTGTGACTGTTAAATGCAAGCTTATCAAAATATGTAACATTAAATGCTTTAAGTCTAACAACCACTTCTGAAATCATTTATTTAACTTGTCTCTACAAAACATATATATTTTTATTTTTTATTTTTTTAATTTACCATGTTGGACTTTTCATTTTAAAATCATATTCTAATATGAGTGGGATTATTATTTATTTATTTTTATTATGTTCAGTTAGCCAATGTATATTTTTATCAAAGTATAGTTGATATAACTATGTTATATTTGTTTCAGGTGTACAACACAGTGATTTTCCAGTTCTGTGCATTACTCAGTGTTCAGCACAGGAAGTGTGGTCACCATCTGTCATCATGCAACATTTTTACAATATTATTGATTATATTTCCTGTACTGTACTTCTCATCCTTGCAACTTACGTATTTTATAACAAAGCCTGTACATCTTTTTTTCTTAAGATTTTATTTATTTGTCAGAAAAAGAGAGCGAGAGAGAGAGCAAGAACAAGCAGGGGAATTGGCAGGCAGAGGGACAAGCAGGGTTCCCACTGAGCAAGGAGCCCGATGTAGGACTCAATTCCAGGATCCTGAGATCACGACCTGAGCCAAAGACAGCACTTAACCAACTGAGCCACCCAGGCATTGCTGAAAGTCTGTACCTCTTGATCCCCCTCCACATATCTCGTGGATCCCTGACCCCTTCCCCTCTAGCAACCAGAAGTTTGTTCTCTGTATTTGTGAGTCAATTTCTAATTTTTGGTTCTTTTGTTTTGTATTTAAGATTCCACATAAGTAAAATAATATGGTATTTGTCTTTCTCTGTCTGAATGATTTCACTTAGCATAATACCCTCTAGGTCCCACATCCATTTTTTTATGGTTAAATAATAATATGCCATATATCTATATCTATCTACCGATGGATAAATATTAGTAGATGGATATCAGTAGATAGATAAAGATATATGGCATATCTAGGACATCAACCTTAGCAACATAATTATGGATAAAGCAAAAGCAAAAATAAACTATTGGGACAACACCAAACTGAAAAGCTTTTACATAGCAAAGGAAACTATCAATAAAAGAAAAAGCAACTTACTAAATGGGAAAAGGTCATTTGCAAATGATATGTATGATAAAGAGTTAATATCCAAAATATATGAAGAATCTATACAAATCAACACCAAAAAACAAATAATTTGATTAAAAAAATGGGCAGAGGACTGAATAGACATTTTTCCAAAGAAGACATACAAATGGCCAACTGACACATGAAAAAAAAAAATTCAACCTCACTAATCATCAGGGATATGAAAATCAAAACCACAATGAGATATCACCTCATATCAGTCAGAATGGACAGTACCAAAAAGACAATAAGTAACAAGTGTTGGAGAGAATGTGGAGAAAAGAGAACCCTGGTGTACTATTAGTGGGAATGTAAATTGGCAAAACCACTGTGGGAAACAGTATAGAGGTTCCTCAAAATATTAAAGATAGAGTTGCTATATCATCCAGTAATCCCACTCCTATTATTTACCCTCCAAAAACAAAACAAAACAAAAATACTAATTAAAAAATATATATGCACCCCTATGTTTGTTACAGCATTATCTACAGTCACCAAGATATGGAAGAAACCCAACTGTCCATGAATAGATGAATGGATACAAAATATTTTAATATAATACAATCACAAGTAACCACTCTGATACATTTGAATCTTACACCACTGTTCCCTTCCCATGTCAACCTCCTGGAAGATTCTATGCCAGAAACCAGATATCAGGGCTGGGAAAAGTTAATGAGAAAAGGCAAGACTTTTAGACACAGAAGCTTGGTTCTAGAAGAGTAGGGATCCCAGAGAGAACAGAAAGTAGATAAAGAAAGGCTGAAATGAGAGGGAAAAACCCTTCTTTAGATTATCCCGGGATTGGATTGTTGGAGAAAAGAGATTTCAATCCAGCTGTTTCCTTATGCTCAGAGCTTTCATTCAAAGCTCAGTGTCCTCTGACCATAAACAGCTGAAAGCTGAATGGACACAGAACACCCATCTGTCATAACATCCTGTTTATTTTCTTCATTGCACCAATCGCTAGGTGAAAATAGCTTGATTACTTATTTACGTTATCATACTCTCTCCCTCCCATCAACCCTGGCTAGAGCTATACACTCCATAAAGGCTCTGGCCTTATGTGTCATGTTTAATGAATACCAGAGGAGGTATCAATAAATATTTATTATTATTAATGAAATTGCAGATCTTCATCATCTGTAAAGAGATACCATTACTTCTCAATACTTAACCATCTAAGATCCTTCCTTTCACATAAAAATACTGCTTATGTTGTTTAAAAATAAATTTACTGAGCTTTTTGTGGATTTCAATTACCTCGGAAGAGAAAGAATTTTATGACCAACACAAATGATAAGAATTAATTACCCCTGAAAAAAACTATAGAAACTGCCAGTATTTTAGTTTTTATTTTGTCATGTAAAAGTAGATTTTATTTAGGCTTAAACTTCTTATTTTAAATCACAAGCTTACCCTTAGGAATGAAAACTTTTTAAAAGTATTAAAATGATAAATCTTATGGCACTATCTTCGATGGTATCAATCTGAGGGCCCCATTTTCCCACTGTTTTACTTTAGACTGTCAGTAAAAAGTGTGTAAACCTGGCGATTCACAGACCTGTACCCCTGGGGATAAAAATATATGTTTATAAAAAATAAAAAATTAAAAAAAAATAATCATTTTTAAATGTTTGAATGAGGCTAGAACCATAGGTAAAGAAAATGTGGGGAAATATTGTAAGCCTATCAGGGGACCTTCAGCTGTGTTACAACATGTCTAGTACACAATGTTCCTCAAAACTTTATATATCCTATTGTTGCTACCAACTTCTGTCCAGAGTGGCTTGGTATGAAAGGATGAAATGAGTTTATTTTTGGAAATCCAGTTCCCCATTGGTCTCTCTCTTTCTGCTGTGTATGCCTAACCTTTCTGAGTTTAAAACACACACAAACACACAAACCCAGTCCTCTTATGGTGATACTTCTCAGAGTCATTTTTATTATCTGAAGGTGAATGGATATCTGTGCTCTCTCATTCCTGTCCCTGGTGTGTCTTACTATATTCTCTTCTTACTCTTTAATAAATCCTATAACAAGGGAAAGCAAGAGTATAGGATGGGGATTATTGGCAGAGGCTGTGTGAAACTCTAAAAGGACCACAATTAAACCCAGTTTGAACTTCCTAAGTCAGGATACATTTCGTTATTAATATCCTCCCTAGAAATGAAAATACTGGAAATGGTAAACACAATTTAAATAGATATCTTTTTTTCTCAATCAGTCCAATTTTTGTTTACCTAAAGGCCTAAAAGATGTTCTCTTTTTCCAGACCCCAGAGTTTTCTACCCACCAAACAAAAATATAAAATATATAAAAACTAAAAAAAAAAAAAGCAAAACTAGAAAGGGCAAAGAGTTTGGGAATAACTGGTAAGAGAGTTTCCTCATTACTCTCATCTTAAGTACCTCTGGTTTAATGGCTAATATATAGCTGTCTTTATTCAGTATCTCTTTATACTGAGTACAGTGACTATACATTCCAGATTTTCCTAACAGCCTTGATTTTGTATAATTTTATATCTTCAATAAATAAAATATATCAATTATAATGTCTTAAATATGATTTACTTTCCGTGTCTGTAAAATATTTATGCAAATGATGTACAAATCAGACTAAATTTTTTTGGTCAGAATTTAGCAGTTAGGTATTTGTTTAAAATTGTATTTTGGAATGAATTTCTTTATTATCAGTGTGTCTGGTGATATCAATACATGAAAGTATTTCTCTATAACAGTATAATTTATTGAAATATTAAGTCACACTTATGTTACTGGTATTTCCCCAGTCTTCCCCAGGGAGACAACTTTTGTAATTCCTTGCTTTTAGAATGTTGCATGGACAGAGAGCAGGAACTAATTGGAATTAAAGCTATTACTTATCATTTGTAAAACTTTAAACTCAAGCTAGTATGTCTGAAGGGAAGAAGAAGCTGTTGGAAAACTTCTAAGAAAAAACAAAACAAAAAAAGGAGTGACGGGGATTCCCTTGAATTGAGAAAGGGGTTTAGATGTTTGTGAGGCTCTGTGAGAAGGAAGGAATTTTGTATCACTCCATTGCACTGCCTAGAGAAGGTGGCCAGATCTCATACACGGTCCCATGGCTCATGCGGGAGATTGGGTCCCAGGCTCAGGGTTCACTCTTTGTCCAAAACTATTCCATGTATGACATCAAAGGAACACACATCACCATTAAACTGGGGCATTGAGCATCTCAGCAGTAGTCTGATAGCCAGTGACTAGGAAAGCCTCCTTATTACTACTGCTGGAACCTTAGCACAATTCAAGGGAAGGGATGTGTTAAAATGACTAATGTAGAATTTCTAGGTAGACTGATGAGAAAGAGATGAAGTCCAAATTATCTTGACTTCTGGAAAACAAGCAAGTAATTTCATATATTTTATTCATGGCAGAGAGAGAGAGAAGCTGGAGGAGTGAAATCAGTCTTTTATACAATATAACATGAATATTGCTAAGGCCATCTCAAACTCTGGATCTGTTTTCCCTGACACCTTTATGCTTCTTCAAGGCTTCCCTGAGCTCTGGATGGAAACCCACCTAACAAAAGTCTATGCCCCTAAGGGTTTTGCCTTTGTTTCTAACACACTTGTAAAGCCACATTTATATTTAGGGCTTTTTTACCTCATAATTCTTAGGCAAGGCTTTGGTGAGCAACTGGCTAATTTAATAAATTAATCCATGCTAATGAAATGAGAAGGATGCATGAGAAGGTTACCTTTAAACAAACATCCTCGCTTCCTTTTCTCTTGGGCCCGTTCCACCAGAGCTTGGTTTTATTAGCGATCTTCTAAATATCATAAAAATACTGTATAAGAACCACAAAAAAGCCCTTTATTCTGTATCCTAAAAATGTTATTCTAATTGTGGGAATTTTAGTTCATATAAGAAATATATAAAATGGTAAACTGCTGGGAAAATAAATATTCAAAATTTGCAGGACCTTGCAATAACCTTTAAATTGTATGATTAAGTAGTTGTGTTTGGGTCTGTTCTTTCTTATGGAAATAATTGAGCTCCACTGATATCTTTAAACAAAGTGTATCCATTTTAATTTCTTTTGTATTGTAACTACAGTTTGAAAAGCAAAATTTAGACTATAGGGCACTTAATAAAAGTAGCCATGAATGTGTAAGCAAATCAGTAAGGTCTGTCTCAGATTGGGTGAATGGAAGCAGATGTTTTAATAGTAATAATAGTAAATATTTTCTATTTGAATCTTGTTTTCTAAACAACTTAAGGTAACTTATTGTCTCTCTCTGAAATATCTAAAATAATAGCTGGATTAAGAGAGACATAATTTATTAAAAAAAAAAAACCTCTTATATGACCTGTAACTAACAGGTTAATGAAACTGTGATCATCCTGTTGATCAGAAAGGATTAAATATCATGGTAATGATCTGAAGTAGCAGATTTTGAAAAACATTTTAAGAATCTGTTTTCTTACCTTCCTTTATTCAATGTCCTCTAACTTTAAGTTTTCTCTCTCTTTTTTTAAAAAGGGTTTTATTTATTTATTAGAGAGAGAGCACAAGCAGCAGGAAGGGGCAGAGGAAGAAGGAAAGCAGGCTCCCCATTCAGCAGGGAGCCCATGTACAGCTGGATCCCAGGATAGTGGGATTATAACCTGAGCTGAAGGCAGACGCTTAAGTGACTGAGCCCACCGGTGCCCCTAAGTTCTTCTATTCTTGGTCATTCACTTACTAGGCCATTAAATATGTCACCCAGTATGTTCTTCACCATTATTACAAAGAATTATACACTATATTCTATATGAGGTCTCACTGTATTTTACCACCACCACAATGGCTACACATACTTCCTCCCATAATACCTCACAAACACTGAACTATATTAATGCTTTTAAATAAAACCATTGTCTGTAAAACATAGATCAAACCAAGTTTGAAAAAAGGACACACGTGTTTATTTTAAAACACCAGATTGCACTAACTTTTCTTAACCTCCATCTGGCAATATGGCATCAAAAACTAATTTGTTTAGATCTAAATGTTGGAAGAGTTCTGCAGCACCCTACAGATTATTATAAAGAGATATCATCACCTTGGTTGTATGACAGAATGTCACCAACTTATAATGAGAGTTATAAACAGAATGACATTTGTGTCCGTCATCTACCTTGTATTTTTTGCCTCTCATATGTGATATGTTCAAATAAGGGACAGGACTTTTTAGTGAGGACCCATACACAAATACAGTAAAGGGGCCAGCTTAAGATATTAAAACTGCCAGTTTGTTTTATGAGGTTATAAATAAGTCTTAGCATGTCTTTACATTTTATGACCTCTATTTTATTCCTTGGTAGATTCACATACGACATATCCAATTATTCATGTCAAAAATTTAAAACTACCAGCATTTCAATAAGAAGCACATACTATTATTTTTTCTTACTATACTTTATTCTTGGATTCTTAAATAAAACCTAGATTTTATATGAGAAATCATGGTTTTTCTGTTATACATATCTTTCTTAAATAGTGATATAGATGTTTATGGAGTCAATATTTCTCTCACTTAAAGTTGGATGTCCTCTGTGTTTTGGCTTTGTCCTGGCCTGAACTCTATATTGGTACAATTTTCAGAATAAAAATTGGGATTGAATACAGTATAGGCTCTAGGGAAATGCCATTAAAATTATGCTTTTGGGTGTTTAGTTTTGAATGTCTATTTTCTTTCTTCTTTTTTTTAAATCTATTTTCTTTTTCTTTTTTTAAAAAAATTTATTTGTCAGATAGAGACAGAGAGGGAGGGCACAAGCATGGGGAGCAGTAGGCAGTGGGAGAGGGAGCAGCAGGTTCCCTGTGGAGCAGGGAGCCCAAAGCAGGGCTCCATCCCAGGACCCTGCAATCATGACCTGAGCTGACGGCAGACGTTTAACCGACTGAGCCACCCAGGCACACCTGAATGTCTGTTTTTCTTAAGAACAACAATAATCAGCAAATTATTTATACCTATGCAAATGATACATTCACAATAGTCTTGTTAAAATTACTTCCAGCTATTCCACAAAATTATATAAATATGGCAGTATTTTCTGCACTGTATGATTGGGCTACTGATCTTGGTGCTTCCTCTCCATAAGAGTGGGTCAGAAAAGGCTGATTCATGTCAGGCAATCACTTCCTCACAAATTGCAAAAATATATAAATATGGCTTCTATATATCCTGTCCTTTGGGTGTTAGCAGCAGCTGTTACCTGCAGGGTGTCATTCTCTGTAAGCTGTCTCTTAGTTTCATGCTGAGCACACTCTTCTGTTTAAATGAGGCAGTGAAGCAGCTCAAACTCTGCTTGCTTCAAGCCAACATGATCTGCTTGTGCTTGTGCCTGTCACTTCTTAGCTCATTATGTTGCTGTTAGTTTTGCTTGAAGTATTTTGTTCATCCTTTGGGTATGGCCACCCTCCTTCAGATAGCCACATAATTGTTTTCTCATTCAGGTGCCATCCATTTTCATTACATGACTGGTCAGCACCGCTGAAAGTTGATAAGGAGGATTCATATGCCTATTAGAATCCATATTATAAGGCCAACTTTAATGCAACTTTGTTTTATCATTTACATATAGCATCATTTATACATGATATAAATATCAGTTGATGCATATTTGTGTATCAATTATTCCCAACAAATCTTGATTTCAGGCTTATACAATTAGTACTACTCATGTTCAGCAAAATAACTTACTATTTAAGTTTTGTACCTACTGGTTAGTATTAGTCCACTTGATTACATCTTAATTCTTAATTCTGAGATCTAGTAGTCCCTTTGAAAAACAAATATCTACTATAATGAAATAAAATTAAATATAATAATAATCTTTAAAGATCAATACACTGGCCTAATAGTAATGGAAAAAGAAACAAAGAATGTAATTTGTAACAAAACAATGTGTTTTTCAAAAATAAATGTTCAGGCCCAATCACGTTAGGATACATAATGATGGAGCCAGGAAGCTCACACCTGGGTATAGAATTACATGGTTGTCACTGCTCTAAATGTCAATTATTAAATTGTACTATCTAGGAGACTCAAGTTCTAGTGGTCTTATTGTCACTAAAGTAATTTTCTGCAATGGTGAACAACTTTTGGTAAAGTGCTGTAACAATTTAGTTAAATATTCCCTTGATTTACAAAGTAGTTGCATTCTTGAAAAACAGTATGTACTAAACCTTTGTAAGTAATGCTTTGTGTTTACTTTCAATATGGAGTTGGATTTCTAGTGAAAAATAAAATGTAAAAGGGATATTAACAGTTTTTTTTTTTTTCTTTAAACTTCATCCATCTACACAGGGACATTTGGAAGTCATGTGGTACACAAAAGTTTTCTCATTGTGCAGGACCGCCCTACTCAGCAAGATGTATGGCATGCCTGTCCCTGCACACTTCATGTCAACTGTGCCCATGAATATATGAAACAAGAAAAGGCACTCTGAATTATGGAAATGTTCATTTGGGTATGGTACTACCCACGACTCTGGTGAACCACTGACTTAATGATTACATTGACTTTACCATTTATTCTCATTGTTCAATGCCTTACCCAGAAGAGGAAACTTTAAAACCTATCCCTTGAAGGTTCCAGGAAGGCCAATTTTATATTTATTATTGCTCTCCTTTAAATCCCTATAAAGTATAAACTAGTCGCCGTTGGGTGTATGATTCATGACTGTCCCAGCTCCAGTAGTTGGAGTGTTGGGAGAAGAAACTTGCAAAGCATCATGAGACACGTGAGGAGAAACAGGAGGACCAAGATGTGGGACATATATGGAGTCAGACGAAGAAATGGAATGGGAGGAGGTCAAACACGTGGTGGGAGCAGGGGAATTTAGAGAAGGAAGAAGCTGAGCAAAATTTCCATCTGCTACTATCCTTATTATGGTACTAGTTTTGTTGTTTCCATCAATCACAAAAAAGTACCTCACATGACAAAACTATACAGCTGCTTTAGAAATCCCTTATAAGGTATCCTCTGGAGTGGCTTCTGTGAGAAATTATGAATAGATAAATTGCAAAAAAAAGCTATTAACCTCTCAGCCTTTAACATGGTGTTTCTCCTAGTTAAATCGAGTATTCTAACTAAAGAAAATGTATCAGCTATATTCAAATACAGTAATATTCAAGTGTAAATATAAATCACATTTCTAGGCACATTATTTTTATATAATCTGCAATTTGGGACCATATATATTTCTAATGACTTATGTCAAGACAAGAGATGAGGATACAGAAATGTAAAAGGGAAAGTACTCAGTTTAGATTTGACCTATTTCTAATAAAAAGAACATACCATATCAAATCCTTTTTCAAATAAGGCCAAAAAAATTACAACTCATTAGTCATGGGAATCAAGGAAAAAACTATTCGATATAAATGGTTCTTCTAACATCCTGGGTAATTTTTATTTTCTGACACTAGATATTGCTTAAAGAGCTGTTTACTTTACTTTCTAAGGTTATATAGGAAGAGTGTTAAACTTGGCTTAAGAACCAGTTCTGCCATTTACATGATCATAAGTAAATTGTATATACTCTAATTTATACATAATCAAGATAAAATTAAAAAACTGTCTGGAAGCAATTTGAAATTTATAAAGGCAGCTACATATTAATCAATATGATTAAAACTCTTTATCTGTCTATCAGGGTGGTAGGAGTTTGATTATTCTCATCAATAATAATTTTTGCTATGGGGCACATAGGTGGCAGGGTTGGTTAAGCATCTGACTCAGTTTCTGCTTGAGTCATGATCGCCAAGTCATGACATCGGGCCCTGCAACTGGCTCTGTGTTCAGCACAGAGTCTGCATAAGACTCTCCTGCCCCTCCCCACTGAGCGCTCACACACACACACTCTCTCTCTCTCCAATAAATAAATAAATATTTTTTCTTTGAAAAAAAAAATTTTTTGCTATTAATCACATCTTACTTGGACATAATAGTCAAGATGTTATTCTTTTTTGGTCGATCAACTCTGAAGAGGTGAGAATTAATTGGGTCATGTGTGGTAGACATTTCTATCAAGGGTATGCTTAAATGAATTTCTTAAATTGGAGCTTTAAAAACAAAAGGTTAAACAAAAATTGAAATCCTCATGATAATACACCATGTGATAAAGCAAATGTAGATGTCATGCAGTTGGCATTTGTTTTTGCTTCTTGCAGACTGGACTCCATATAGGTCTTATCTTGTGTATGGTGGATATAGAGAAAAGACTGAGGATAGCTAAGTATACATGAGGGAACTCTCTCTTGGGAAATGAGAAAACAAGGAGGGATATTGTATCTTCAGTTTCTCCAGGCCCAATCTGCGGAGATTTGGCCCACAAAACAAGCATTGACAAGGGAATCATTCTCTTACTGTCCTGGTAGTATCAGCCCATGATAGAACCCAGAACCATCCTTGTACCCAGCATAAATGTGGATGCAGCATCTAAACCTTTGCAGTTATTGGCATGTTAGCTATGCAGCCTTGCTCTGGTTATTGCAATAACTGATACTAAGAACCCCACCCATTCCCACCACCATTCTACACAATTGAATTATTTACCTACATTAACAAAAAATATATATATTTCTGAGGATTTAATAGGAATTACATTAAAATTGTATTTTGATTTGTGAAGAATTTGCACTTCTTTATATTGAATCTTCCAAACCATGAACATGGTCTATCTCTCAATTATTGAAGTCTTCTTGGATTTTTTTTTTTGTATTTTATAGTTAAAGCATATAGATTCTGCACATTTATTTATTTATTTTTTTAAATTTATACCTAAAATTTCCATTTTTTTGGAAATATTATGGATAGCTTTATTTTTATTTATTTTTTAAGATTTTATTTATTCATTTATTTGAGACAGTGAGAAAGAGAGAGAAAAAGCACGAGTGGGGTTAGGGCAGAGGAAGAGGGAGAAGTAGGCTCCCCACTGAGCAGGAGGCCAGGACACAGGGAGTGGGGCTTAATCCCAGGAACCTAAGATCATGACCACACTGAAGGTAGACACTTAAAGATTTAAGCCACCCAGTCACCCCTGGATTGATTTTGTTTTAAAAATTTGCTATAATTAAATTTGTTAGCATATAGAATTTGTTAGTGTAAATTTGTTAATATATAGAAATAAGATTGTTTTTGCATACTGACCTTGTACTCTGCAACCTTATCATACTTTATCCCACAAGGTTTGATATGTTCTTCCTTTATTCAATTAAATTATTTCTAATTTACTTGTGATTCCTTCTTTGACCTTTGAATTATTTGAAATGTGTTTTTTTTCAATTTCAAAATATTTGGAGATATTCCAGATATTTTTCTGTTATTGATTTCTCTTTAATTCAGTTGTATACAGGAAACACTCTGTATGACTTAAATCATTTAAAATTTATTGATCTTCTTTTATGGCCCAATATACAGTCTAACTGGTGATGTTCCATGTCCATAAAAAGAATGTGTATTCTGCTGCTCTTGGATATAGTGTCTATAAATCTCAATTAGGGAATTTTCTCGATAGTATTATTCAAGTTTTCTACATCTTTACTGATTTTGTGTATATTTGTTCTATCAAGTACTCATAGCAATTATTTGCATGGACGACGTTGTATTATATAAAGGGGTTGGAATAACCTTTTGAAACAACTTAGGCACTTTTCCCACTAATCTGTTTGTATATTATAGTACAATCATCTCAACTTCCTAAGTTTATTACCCCTTCCTTCTCCCATTTCAGTCAGCTAATTCTTAGCGTGTGAAATGTCTGTATTTAAATAGTTTCCCCTCTCATCGTAATATTTTTTACAATCTGCTCAAATTATATATAGTTCTTCTATTATGGCATTTAACAGAGTTTAACTTACTTACATACTGTTGTTAATACCATTTATTGGAATTTAAAGACTTTGTGGTTAAGGAATGTCCATAACTTTTATGCATATCTTTTTAAAAATATTTTATTTATTCATTTGAGACAGAGAGATACAGAAAGAGAGCATGAGCAGGGAAAGAGGCAGAGGGAGAAGGAGAATCAGCCTCCTCACTGAGTCAGGACCCCTATGTGGGGCTCAATCTCAGGACCCCGAGATCATGGCCTGAGCCATAGGCAGACACTTAACTATCTGAGCCACCCAGGTGCCCCTGTGCATAGCTTTTTTTAAAACCTGTGCAGATCTTAATATTATGCCGTCTTCACAGTGTCAAAAATATACTTAATTGAGACATTAAATATAGGTCAAGTAGCAAAACCAGAATTGTCCAGGATTATGACCCTAGAGTCAGGCAAAAGAGAGAGCTAATCGTGGGAAAGTGAACAGTGGCATGTTAGAGTGAGCAGTCAGAAATCTCAATCCAGAAATATGAGGCACAATTTAACTTGACTTATCAAACCTGTTTGCTTTAAAGTTAGCTGGATTTATTAGAGTATTAGTCTAAGACTGAAAGCATAGGGAGCATGGGTCACTAAACAAGGTACTGGATTCAAAATTCAGCCTGCCTCTCTCTTGCAGGATATCCAATTCAGTTGAGAATGAGGTAGTCAGGCAGTGAGTGTGGCAGAAAAGTTTGGTAGTATCAATGCCTTAGTAGAAATAAGGACAAGGTTCAGGGCTAGGTTAAAAGGGGTTTGAATATCAAGCTACAATGTCTAGCATATGGTGGCAGTTTAGACTACACTAAATGAATGAATGGGTGATGAATGAGTGAGTGAATATACTGCATGACCAATTAACAAGGCTATCATGACCTTGAACAGATGAACTTTAGATATTCCCTTTCCTCCCACTGGGATTCCCATGCAAAGTAAGTATGCATAAATCTCAAAATCAATTTTAAAAATGCTTTATGTTTTGTTTCTTTTTTATCATAAAATAGACTTAAATTATTTTTTGATATATTCTTAGATTTGTGTCTGTATGAATTATACCTAGGGTATAATTATACCTAGGGACAGAAAAAATGACTAGAAACTGCCTTTATTTAACTGATATTATTAAGAATAATATGTCTTATTAAACTGCTGTAATTATATACTTATTCTAAAATTATTTTTTCCCAATTTCACAAGCTGTAATATGACATGGTTTAAATCATGTTATATCTCCTAAAGAAATATGAATATTTGAGCTTTTCTCAATTTAAGAAGATTTTGAAAACAGTTGTTTGGAGGCAAGGTTTTCCCCTAGCTGTGTGACATGTCTCTCAAAGAGAAAGATATTTCTATCTTAGAAGTATTCTAACAAACTATTTGGCTTCTTTTGTAACCACTCTAATATCTTAAAGGTTTGAAATTAAGGCATTTTATGAAGTTTTGATTTTACCATTTACCTAACATATACCATAGTTTTTTTCCAAGGATTTCAGTGTACTTCTAAGTTAAGATATAAATACACATATTATAAAATAGTCTTGTTGAATCATTATACTAAAATATATGTTAAATAAGGAGGAGGAGCTCAGATGCCAGAGTACTAGGAGAACACTAGGCTTGCTTCATACCTCAAACACAGCTAGATAAACATTAAATCAGTCTGAATACCCAATAAATCAATCTGAGAACTGACAGAACAAACTGCACAACAAGGGAGAGAAGAGGCCACATCATGAAGGGTAAGAGATGCAGAGATACAGTTTTGGTGAGAAATGGACTATAGGTGCTATGGAAGGGAGGAAGCCCTGGTTGAGGAGAGGGGAGAGAGAGGGACAAAAAAGAGAGAGGAGCACCAAGGGTATTTCACAAGGAAAACCTTCCTCGAATCCCATTGACTAGGAAAATGAGAGGAGCTGATTTTCATGAGTTTTTCATCATCACTCAAAGACTAGAGTCTTAGAGGTCTGTGGTGTGGCTGGTATAGAGACCTAAATGTTCTGCAGTGTTTCTATAGAAAAGGCAAGCAGGTAGCCTGTGGATGGAGGATTGCTTGGAATACCATGGGAGAGACAAGAGAGACAGTTCTCATGCTTTGGAGCTCATCTGACAGTGATGGCATTGCCTCTCCTGAGACAAAAGAGCTGGCTAGTGCCATTTCTCTTCCTCGAACCTCAGCATAAAGTACAGTAAATAACACAGCATCAACACTGGCCGCTGAATCTTCTTACACCAAGTCCCACACTCCCATATCACCCACACTTGGCTTGTACTCCTAGTGTGGCGAGTGTGCCTAAGAACCAGTGCAATGGGTCCCTCCCCCAGAAAACCAGCACAAAACCGTGCACCCACCATGTCTATTCTAGAGTTCTACAAAGCTTCAATTCTAGCATAAAGAGTATCAGGTCTCTTTTAGCAAGCAAATCAAAATATGCCTTGTTAAAACTCACACAGTCTGGCCAAGGTCTAAACACTCCCCACTGAAGGCAAGGAGGAACCCTGCAAAGGACTGACTTGAAGACTGAGCAGTCAAAATACAGCTGCAGACTGCATGCAGTATACACAACAGATACTTCCTAAAGCACAAGGCCCTGGAAAGTAAATGATATCTTCTCCATAAATCCATTCCTCTCAGGATCAGGAAACATAACAGGCTCTCCTAAAACATTAAAGAATACAGAGACCTAGATGAAATGCCAAGACAGAGGACTTTATCCCCAAAGAAAAATCAAGAAAAGGTCATGACCAGGGATCTAATCAAAACATATATAAGTAATATGTCTGATTCAGAATGTAAAGTAACAATCATAAGGATACTAGTTGGGCTTGAGAAAAGCACAGAAGACATCAGGGAGAGGCTTACCACATAGATAAGAGCCTCAAAACTAGACAGGCTGAAAGGAAAAATATGATAACTGAGATTCAAAACCAATTCGATTTAATGATCACAAGAATGGAAGAAGCAGAGGAATGAATAAGTGATATAGAATATAGAAATATGGAAAATAATAAGGATGAACAAAAGAGGGAAAGAAAAATCTTGGGTCACAAAAGTAGACTTAGGGAACTTAGTGACTCCATAATCACAGTAACATCCATATCACAGGAGTCCTAGAAGAAGAAGAGAGGTAAATGGGGGTATAAGTTTAATTGAGGAAACTATAGCTAAAAACTTCTCTAATTTGGGGAAGGAAACAGATACCCAATTCAAGAGAATTACCATTAAAATCAACAAAAGCAGGGGCACCTGGGTGGCTCAGTGGTTTAAGCTTCTGCCTTCGGCTCAGGTCATGATCTCAGGGTCCTGGGATCAAGCCCTGCATCAGGCTTTCTGCTCAGTGGGGAGCCTGCTTCCCCCTCTCTCTGCCTGCCTCTCTGCCTGCTTGTAATCTCTCTCTGTCAAATAAATAAGTAAAATATTTAGAAAAAAAAATCAACAAAAGCAGATCAACACCAAAACATATTATAGTTAAATTTGCAAAAATATAAATAAAGAAAAAAAATCCTAAAAACAGCAAGACAAAAGATGTCCCTAACTTACAAGGGAAGACAAATAAGGTTAGCAGCAGATCTCTCCATAGAAATTTGACAGACCAGAAGTATGACATGACATATTCAATGTGCTGAATGTGAAAAAATTGCAGGCAAGAATTTTCTATCCAGCAAGACTATCATTAAGAATAGGAGAGATAAAGCATTTCCCAGATAAACAAAAACTAAAGGAATAACACTAAACAGCCCTGCAAGAAATATTAAAAGGGACTCATGAATGGGAAAGAAAGGCCAAAGGTGACAAACTAGTAAGGAATGAAGAAAATCCCCCCCAAACAATAACTTTACAGGTAAAATGATGGCACTAAATACATATCCATCAGTAATAACTGTGAATGTAAATAGACTAAATGCTCCAATAGAAAGATAGGTTATCAGAATGAATAAAAAAACAAGACCCATCTATATGTTGCCTACAAGAGACTCATTTTAGGGCTAAAGACAACTGCATATTGAAAGATAGGGGATGGAGAACCATTTATCATGCTAATAGATGTCAAAAGAAAGTCAGAGTAGCCATACTTATATCAGACAAACTAAATTTTAAACTAAGGAGTGTAACAGGGGATGAGGAAGGGCACTATATCATAATAAAGGGGTCTATCCAATAAGAAGATATAATAATTGTAAATATTTATGCCTCTGGCTTGGGAGCATCCAGATATATAAAACAATTGATAACAAACATAAAGAAACCAATTGATAATAATATAATAACAGTAGGGACATCTTACATTTAACATCTTACTTACAATAGTGGACAGATCATCTAAGCAGAAAATCAACAAGAAAACAATGGTTTTGAATGACACATTGGACCATATAGACTTAACAGATATATTCAGAACATTTTATTCTCAGGAAGCAGAATACACATTCTTTTTGAGTTGTGCACAAGGAACATTCTCCAGAATAGATCATATACTATGTCACAAATCAGGCCTCATCAAATACAAAAAGGTTGGGGATATACCATGCATATTATCTGATAACAGTATGAAACATGAAGTCAACCACAAGAAAAAAATTGTAAAGACCACATATATAAAGGCTAAAGAACATCCTACTAAAAATTAATGGGTTAATCAGAAATTAAAGGAAAATAAATGAAAAATACATGGAAACAAATGAAAATGAAAACACAGCAGCCCAAAGCCTTTGAGATGGAGCAAAGGCACAAAGACCATCATATCAGGAAAGTATAGAGCAATGCAGGCTTTCCTTAAGAAACAAGAAAAGTCTCAAATACACACCTAAAGGAGATAGAAAAAGAAAAGCAAATGTAGCCCAAAGCCAACAGAATAAGGGAAATAATGAAGATTAGGAGAGAAATAACTGGTACAGAAACAAACAAACAAAAACCAATAGAACAGATCAATGAAATTAGGATCTGGTTCTTGGAAGAATTAATAAAATTGATAAATGCCTTGCTAGACTTAATGAAAAGAAAATAGAAAGGATCCATGCTCATGGACTGGAAGATCAAACATTGTCAAAATGTCTATACTAACCAAAGCAATCTACACATGTAATGCAATTCCTATCAAAATACTACCAGCATTTTTCACAGAGCTAGAAGAATCCTAAAATTTGTATGCCAAAATACCCTGAATAGTCAACACAATCTTGAAAAAGAAAGGCAAAGATGGAGATCTTTGACATCACAATTCCAATTTTCAAGCTATATTACAAAGCTGTAGTGATCAAGACAATATGGATCTGGCACAAAAACAGACAAATAAATCAAAAGAACAGAATAGAGAACCCAGAAATTAACCCCCAACTGTATGGTCAACTAATCTTCAACAAAGCAGGAAAGAATAGCCAATGGACAAAAGACAGTCTGTTCAACAATTGGTGTTGGGAAAACTGGACAGCCACCTGCAGAACTTTCTTATACCATGGACAAAAATAAATGCAAAGGGGATAAAATACCTAAATATGAGACCAGAAACCATTAAAACCCTAGAGAAGAACACAGGCAGGAACCTCTTTGACTTGGCCATAGTAATTAGACATGTCCCTCAAGGCAAGGGAAACAAAAGAAACAAATGGACAACTGGTATTTCATCAAGGTGAAAATCTTCTGTACAATGAAAGAAACAATCAACAAAACAAAAAGGCAACATTTGGAAAGGGGAAAGATATTTACAAATGACACATCTGATAAAAGGTTGAATCCAAAATCTACAAAGAACTTAACAAACTCAACACTGAAAAAACAAATAATCCAGTTAAAATGGGCAAAATGCATGAATAGACATTTTTCCAAAGAAGATAAACAGAAAGAAGACATATGAAAAGATGTGCAACATCATCATCATCAGGGAAATACAAATTAAAACCACAGTGAGATATTACCTCACACTTGGAATGTTGGAATAGCTAAAATTAACAACTAAGGATAACAGATGCTGGAGGGGAAGCAGGGAAAGGGGACCCTCTTACACTCTTGTTGGGAATGCAAACTGGTACAGCCACTCTGGAAAATAGTATGGAGTTTCCTCCAAAAGATAAGAAAAAGAACTA
>NC_081559.1:24141349-24142963 GCF_022355385.1 Mustela nigripes | reverse complement strand
ATACTATTTTCCAGCTATTACACTACTAGGTACATAACCAAAGTATAAAAAAATACTTATTCGAAGAGATATATTCATCCAGATGTTTATGGTGGCATTAACAATAATAGCCAAATTATCAAAAGAGCCCAAATGTCAATTAAGTGGTGAATGGATAAAGAAGACACACACACACACACACACATATATATATACATATATATATACACATATATATGTATATATATAATATATACAATGTATATATCATATATACACACAATGGAATATTAATCAGCCATAAGAAAGAATGAAATCTTACCATTTGCAACAATGTAAATGGAACAAGAGAGTATTGTGCTAAGCAAAGTAAATCAGTCAGAAAAAGACAAATACTATATGATTTCACTTATGTGGAATTTAAGAAACAAAACCAATGAACAGAGGGGAAATAAAAAAGAAAGGGGGCAAAGTATAAAACAGACACTTAAGTATAGAGAATGAGGGTTGCAGGAGGTGAAATGGGCAGGAGATGGGCTAAATGGGTGATGGTATTACAGAGTGCACTCATCGTGATGAGCACTGGGTGTTGTGTGTAAGTGATGAATCACTAAATCCTATACCTGAAGCTAATATTACACTGTATGTTAACTAACTGGAAATTATAGAAAAACTTGAAACTGAAAAAAAAATAAATTAATTGAAAGAAAGAAATAATAAGACCAAGATAATGCTGTCTGGCAATGGTTTCTATAAAATAACCTTATGAGATGGAAATATATCTTGCCCATATATTTCTTGTATATGTTCATTGTTGCTATAGAATCACCAAAGAATTATATTGCTGTTTTTGGAAACTTAAAGCATTCTGTGATATTTCCGGAAATAAAACAACTGCATAGTTGGTGGAGAGGAAAGAAGGAAAAACTATCTTTGACTGTTAGCATTTTACTTCTCCTGAATTCTGTACTGTGTGTATATAATTATTCAAAAACTTTTTAAAGTATGTTAAAGATAGGGGCACCTGGGTGGCTCAGTGGGTTAAAGCATCTGCCTTCAGCTCAGGTCATGATCCCAGGGTCCTAGGATTGAGTCTTGCATTGGGGAAATCTCTGCTCAGTGGGGAGCCTCCTTCCGCCTCTCTCTCTGCCTGCCTCTCTGCCTACTTGTGATCTCTGTCTGTCAAATAAATAAATGAAATCCTTGAAAATAAATAAATAAATAAAGTATGTTGAATATAGATCTCTCTTTATAAATATATGAGATAGAATTGAATAGTTTATTATTAACTAATTTAATATAAAATATATCAGAGAAAAAATAAATAGTGAGAACAATATAGTTTAACTAACCTTATCTACTCATTGATCTTTTGCATATTTCTGCTCCAGGGCTCATATGTGCTCATTTAAGAATGAATGCCTTGGGGCACCTGGGTGGCTCAGTGGGTTGAGCCTCTGCCTTCGGCTCAGGTCATGATCCCAGGGTCCTGGGATCGAGCCCCGCATCTGGCTCTCTGCTAAGCAGGGAGCCTGCTTCCTCCTCTCTCTCTGCCTGCCTCTCTGCCTACTTGTGGTCTCTGTCTGTCAAATAAATAAATAAAATCTTTAAAAAAAAAAAAAAAAAGAATGAATG
>NC_081559.1:24069711-24141249 GCF_022355385.1 Mustela nigripes | reverse complement strand
GCTTCCTCCTCTCTCTCTGCCTGCCTCTCTGCCTACTTGTGGTCTCTGTCTGTCAAATAAATAAATAAAATCTTTAAAAAAAAAAAAAAAAGAATGAATGCCTTACTGGGCCCTGGGCAATCCAAATTCTACTCAAAAGTAAAGGCCCATCTCTAGCCCTACCTTCTTTGTTATGTCTTCCCCCTTGTCATTCCAGAAAAAGTGAAGACCTGTTCTCTATATTCCTACAGGACTACAAAGCCTCACTATTTTCTCTTAGTGCGTACTACTTCCTGCTTTATATTTATCATTATAGTTTATTGAATAATGTGTTCATGTTATCTTGTAGTGCAAAAAGACACCTCCTTTTCATTTCTCCCTACGGAAAGAGAAATTACTAACTTGATTTATCAGCATCCAGGACAATAAATACAGCAGTTTCACTAGCATGCAGGCCAACACATGTTGGAGGGTCAAAGCCATGTATAACTTCACTGTTTCCTTAAGTCCTGAGCTCATGAAAATATGAAGATATGGACTGCTTCCAGCAGCCTCTGCCATTTCCCTATCTGCCTCTCTTTTCTCCTTTACATGTTAAAATTGATTACTAGAATGATTTTCTACTACTGAGAGTACCTTTTTAATAACCTCTCTTTTATTTCCTCTTTTCTCACACACCCAAGAGTGCTAGTTATTGTTCCAGTTTGCCTCCAGTCAGAACTTTGCATCATCCTAACTCCTAGATTCTGTCCACTTGATTTGGTGCTTTTGTGCATAGCTCTATGGGGGCATTTAACTTGGAGAAAGTGATTCACAATGCAAAATTCAGGTTTATATGAATCTTCTAGCAAAATAAATAATACAAATTATTATCAAAGTCTACTGACACTACAAAAAATCATGTTTATCCTCTCAAATAGATTAGGCAACCTTTGGATACATGGGTGGTTTTATAAACTATTTAAATTTTTGTAAGACAATTTAATAATTTATGAAATTATTTTCAGTAGCATCAAAATATACTGAGAAATTGTACTACTTATTAGCACAGGTTTTAATAAATCAAAGTTGTTCTTGTTTCAAAAATTTTTCATACACAGAGATTTAATTACAAAGACAGCATACAGAATAGTCCATTGTGTTACAGCAAAAAAAACAGTCAATAAAACAAAAGACAACTGAGAGAATCGGAGAAGATATTTGCAAATGACATATCAGAGAAAGGGTTAGTATAAAAAATCTATAAAGAACTTAGGAAACTCAACATCCAAAGAACAAACAATCCAATCAAGAAATGGGCAGGAGATATGAACAGACATTTCTGTAAAAAAGACATCCAAATGTCCAAAAAACACATGAAAAAGTGTTCAACATCACTTGACTTCAGGGAAATACAAATCAAAACCACAGTGAAATACCACCTCACACCAGCCACATAGTTAAAATTAACAAGTCAGGAAATGACAGATGTTGGCAAGGATGCAGAGAAAGCTGAACCCTCCTGCACTCTTGGTAGGAATGCAAGCTGGTGTAGCCACTCTGCAAAACAGTATGGAGGTTCCTTAAAAAATTGAAAATAGAGCTACCCTACGACCTAGCAATTGCACTACTGGGTGTTTACCCTAAAGATACAAATGAAGTGATCCAAAGGGGCACGTGCACCAATATGTTTACAGTAGCAACGTCCACAGTAGCCGAACTATGGAAAGAACCTAGATGTTCATCAACAGATGAGTGGTAGATGTTCATCAGCAGATGAGTGGATAAAGAAGATGTGATTACACACACACACTAGAATACTATGCAGCCATCAAAACCCTGAAATCTTGCCATTTTCAATGATGTGGATGGAACTTGAGGGTATTATGCTAAGCAAAATAAGTCAATCAGAGAAAGGCAATGATCTCTCTGATATGAGGAATTTATGATCTCTCTGATATGAGGAATTTTTTAAAAATATTTTATTTATTTATTTGACAGAGAGAGATCACAAATAGGCAGAGAGGCAGGCAGAGAGAGGGGGAAGCAGGCTCCCTGCTGAGCAGAGAACCCGATGTGGGGCTCGATTCCAGGACCCTGAGATCATGACCTGAGCAGAAAGCTGAGGCTTTAACCCACTGAGTCACCCAGGTGCCCCTGATATGAGGAATTTGAGAGTCATGGCGGGGAGTTATGGGGGGTAGGGAGGGAAAAAATGAAACAAGATAGGATTGGGAGGAAGACAAACCATAAGACAATCTTAATCTCAGGAAACAAACTGAGGGTTGCTGGGAGGTGGAAGGGGGATAGGGTGTCTGAGTTATGGAGATTAGGGAGGGTATGTGCTATGGTAGTGCTGTGAATTGTGTAAGGCTGATGATTCACAGACCTGTACCCCCGAAGCAAATAATACATTATGTTAATAATTTTTAAAAGTCCATTATGTTAAATAGAAAAATACAAAACAATAACTGGTTGACATGGATTTGAAGAACTCACTTCATGTATTCATTCACCAAAGGCTTTTTTGAAAATCTCCTATTTTCTACACAATAATTTAAGCAGTGGGACAATCAATAAGTCTGATAAACTCTTCTCATAAAGCTCTCAATTCTTGTGTTTGTGTGCATGAGACAAAAAGAAAGTATTTAAGATATCTTATTGTCATAAGTACAATAAAAAAAAAGTAGCACAATATACTATTTAAGTAGGTAGTCAGGAAGTTCTCTCTGATAAGGTGATTCATAAGCAGAGACTTGAATGAAGTGAGGGTCTAGGCCATTTGCATATCTGAGGAACCTTATGCAGATGGGATATGGTTGCTAAGCCATAGGCTTATTTGGAGAAGCAGAGAGGTCAGTGGCATCTAGACTGAAGAGAGGGTCTGGGACAATAGCAACAGATGTAGTCCGAGGCCTTAGAACCATGGGAAGGATGTGGGTATCTTTCTCCCTCTATTTGCTTCAACAAATCTATATCGAAGTCACCTTCTCAAACCATTTCTGACCCTATGGAACAGAATTTTAAAATGGCTGACGGTGGTATTCAAAGTAGAAGATGCTCAGATGAGGGTGATCCACCAAGTATTCCCATGTACCATGCGATGTGCTGTGTTTTGAAAATACATAATTGTACAAGAGAGACAAGGCCCGCTGTTGGAGTTGTTTTACTAAACTAGAGGAAGTACTGAAAGTGGTGCTGGAGAGTTATGGCATCTAGTCACCCAAATTTAAAGGAAGGATACAAAGAAGGTTTTGATATACTGCATAACTTTTTTATAAATTATTTACATATATTGGGTTATATTTTTGTATGTATACACACATACGTGTGTACATATGCATGCATATGTATAAATACTCCCAAGCATTTTGTTCCCATAAATCGTAAATGAGATGTAGTCATACATGCAAAGCCAATTTGAAACATACCAGGAAGAGCCTCAGTAATAAGTTCTGTAATCAGCAACTAGATTTCTTGGTCAGTTGATAATATTCATGTAACTGGATTTGATAGAATAACATATCAATTCTTTCAATCGCATTCATTCAAGCATATAATGGTACAAGCAGTGTTCACTTTTTCCTTTTAGCTGGAATTCCCAATGAAAAATAGCTTGAATTCCAGCTAGGAGATGGAGAGAGTGTTAAATCAGTCATAGAATCTCCCAGCCCTAAAGTTGGTCTGAGTTTCACTTAATCCTTTTACTTCATTATCTCTTCTATTTGGATGTATGTGATATGGGTGGGAGTTTATGATGAGTTTATGTTTGTTCACAGTCATTACAGTGATACTACTATGAAGCCCTATGCTTAGGAAACTAAGGTAGTGTCTTTATTATCTTCTGTTCTACATCATGTTCTAAACACTGGAGAATAAAAACAGTATGTGAAGGGCTTCCTGACCTCACCCTACTGTCTTAGTACACAATAAATATTGTTTACCAATGACAGAAAAAAGCTAAATGAACAACATAACAACATAACCAAGCTTTATTGATATGAAAAGCATATTTGATTTCAGAAAAGTTTGAAAATGATTCAAAAACTCATTGTAGATAGTAGAGTAATAGGTATCACAGATTCTTCTCTTAAAGAATATCATAAATTTTTCAAAGTACTTCAATATTATGCTAAACTTGATCCTAATCTAAAAACTACAAAAGGCTTTATAACATTTCTGCGATGTTAAGCAGGTGATACAGATAAGAAGTTATCAAGAAACCTAGAACAGCATTAGCAAAATACGGCATAAAATGGCACTTGAGATCGTAATGAGTTATTATTATCACTATTGTTATTATTATTATTATTTATTATAAAACAAACTACCCCAATCTTTGTCTTAATGAAGACTGAACTGGTGTATTCTAAACTCGTTACCTGATCTTCAAGGCAAAATATCACTTTCAAATGACCTTTAAATGATTGATAGATTTAGCATTTCCTACTAATTTTCCCAGCCCTAAATCTGCAAAACAGGTTATCAGAGTTCTTTCTTTTAAATCACAGCAAAAAAACTATAAACTCAAGCTTTTATTAAAAAGTTAATTTCTTGTGTTCAAAATTTTCAATAGAAGCAAACTAGTATCTATTATACATTCCATGGCATTGCTCACAAAAACTTAGAATTTATAGGAGATAATGTGACTTAAAGTAAATTTCAAGATTGCATATTTTCTTAGGAGCTATATTTTGAACTGTAAGAATTTCAGATGACAAAAAGTACAATAATAGTCAAAAAAATTGTTAAAATAATAGTATTAAAATATATTTTTACAACCTTTACATGACTTACCTAGAAAAAAAATAATTGGTTTCAATTAACAAATTAAAGAATTTGTGATGTTTTAAAACTCCATGAGGTTAACTTTCGACTGTCATATTTTGTCTAACCATCTTGTGCTCTCATACCTTCAAAAGTGTTTGAGTCAAATACTTTGTTATTTTGTAATGTCAAATGGACAACTCCATGAAGAGACTTCCCTCTCTTCCTCCATCTTTGCCTGTCTCTGTCTCTCCCTAACATGAATAGGCACACACAGAGGAACTATACCTTGGGGAAAGGTTTTATCTGTTTTCTATTTACATAATGGAAGATATATCTTTATCTATGATATAGATATAGATATGATATAGATATATAATAGTCATTGTTAAAACTCATTCTCAGAGCTAAAAATGCTTCAAAACTTTGTTATAAATAAGCATAATACAAAAGCATCTTCCAAATTGATGTCAATTTCTAAGACAATATCAAGATATTGTGATTCATTAGTAAGAAATAAAATGGGGAATATAATTAAGATTCCTACAATTGACTTCTCAGTTATTTTAACAGATGGAATTGCAAAGATAATTTTGTCAGGTTTTTAATTATAATAAAAAATGATTGCAGAAAAATGGATCAAAACATATGGGTACATTATATCCTTTATTTTAAAAATTACTCTTTTAAAAAAATTCTTTCTTTTACTTACTTTAGAAGATAGGTTGATTAACAATACAAGTTGGTAAAACCTGAATATAATACTAGCTAGAACTCTAAAGACATTATAGTAATGTCATTTTATATTTTATTAAGAATGTTTCTTACACTTTGACTATATTATTTACTAAATTCAATATACTCAATAGCTTATTTATACCTCTGTTGTAAGCTACATTTTCCTTAAAAATAGTAAATATATACAGTACTTCTGAAATGTAATAAAATCATAAACCCATATTAATTCAAGAAAACAAGAAATGAGTTTAAGTGGTTTACTTTAAAAATGTCAAATAGCTCATTTGATTATTGAAAACATGCACATATGTATGTGAAAGGGGACTGTTGAGAACTGCTTAATTCAATCTACTATATCATATCAATGGTCTCATATAATAGTGAAATATATAATATCATGGAGTTGTACTCTTTATATTAATATGAAATCAATCTGTCTCTCTAATAAGGAACTACTTAAGTGAATAAATTCTACATCTACCTTTAAGTAGTACTATTTTCATTATTTTTACTTCACTGCTACCAGTCTTCCACAGGTGAATTTTGTTAATTTTCCTTTAAAAGAAAAATGTTTTAAATTGCAATGTGTAATATTAAACTTAAGAATTTCTTTTAGAATCTGAAACTAAGGAAATATGCATTTTAAAAATAACAGCAATGTCATAACTCTATATATTGGGAGCAAACTTACTTATTGGGAACACAAATATGTGAAAAGCTCACTGTCTGGACTAATGTTGAGAAAAATAAATAATATAAATAAATCAAGCCCCTTTGGAAGTAATAATATTCCTAAATCCAAGCACTGCGTTTTCTCTTCATAGAAAGTGTTAAGGATTTGATGAATTATGTGTCCCCCTACCCCTATAATTCATATGTTGGAGCCCTAACCATCAAAGTGACTATTTGGAGTCAGGACATAATAAAGGTAAAATGAGGTCAAAAGGGTGGGGCTATGACCTAATTGGATTAATTTTCTTACAAGAGACACCTTGGAGCTTCCTCCCCCTCTACACCATGTGTGAACACAGAAAGAATGTAGCTATCTCCAAGCTAGCAAGAGAGCTCTCCCCAGGAACCAAATCAGTTGGAACCTGGGTTTTGGACTTCCCATCTCCAGAACTGTGAGAAATAAATTTCTGTTGTTTAAGCCTCCCAGTCCGTGGTATTGTGTGTGTATGGCAGCCCCAGCTAACTAATTTGGGAAGACCCACATGTATCACTGGGAATGTAGTACTCTTACTTTCCATGTGATTCTAACAAATCTGTCTCTATAGTATACACAATTACAAAGTAATAGTAATCCAGAAAAGCAGAGAGAGAATTTGTCAGTCTGGAACATTTATAAATAGTGAGCTATGGCAGAGGGTAGACTACCCTGCTTAGTCTAAACTGAAGTCTACAGTATAAAATGAAACTGGAAAGCATAATCCTAATGACTTCAAAAGCTCAGCAGTATTAGAATATTTTGTGTTCTGGAAAATAGTACTACACACAGTAGTAGACCTCCAGGGCATACTATTTTCCTGGAGTCTTATATCAGAAGACCTGGGTTGAGTCTAGTTCTCTTAATAGTAGTATCCTGAAAAATATTTTTAGCTACATGGAGACTTTCCAACATTGTAAAATATAATCCCTTACAAAAATATGAAAGAGTGATATGACCATTGGGTGCAGGAGGGTATACTATGGCAGCCAACCTCTAAGAGGCCCCCAGTGATTTTCTGGTATTCCCTTCTCATGCTGGACCAGAGTTAGTGTATGTGACCAATAGGACACATCAGAAGTGGTGACATGTCACTTCTGAAATTAAGTTATAAAAGACACTGAAATTGTCATTTCTAGTTCTCTATCTCTTTCTGTTTCCTTCTTTCTTTCTCTATTAGACATTCCAGGTTTTTTTTTTTCTAATATGTTAACAAGTTAATTTTGTTGTTTTCTCCCGTACATTGACTATAGTACTTATAATTTTATGTATTTATATTTATTTCTATCTATCTTTATATTTATATTTATATTCTATCTCACTTAATTATAAAAGCCCATAAGGTAGTTCTGTGAGAATTGTTTTCTTACTATCATTTACAGTTGGGTATGTGATGTTGGAATATATAATTAAATGGGAATGTGATTAAATATTTTAGTTAACATTTGTTATCAGTTTCTTGTTTTGTAACAAGTGTTGGGGAAGATGTGCAGAAAGGTTCCCACATTCTCACTGTTGGTGGGAATGCAAGCTGGTACAGCCACTCTGGAAAATAGTATGGAGGTTCCTCAAGAAGTTGAGCAATTGCACTAGTAGGTATTTGCCTCAAAGATACAAATGTAGTGGTCCTACGGGGCACCTGCACTTCAGAGTTCATAGCAGCAATGTCCATAGTAGCCAAATTATGGAAAGAGCCAAGATGTCCATTGACAGATGAATAGATAAAGATGTGGTATATATAAACAAGGAATATTACTCAACCATCAGAAAGTATGAATACTTACCATTTATATTGATGTGGATAGAACTGGAGGGTATTATGATTAGTGATATAAAAGAAATACAATAATAAGAGAAAGACAATTATTTATGGCTTCACTCATATGCAGAATATAAGAAACATGGCAAAGGACCATTGGGGGAGGGAGGAAAAACTGAATGGGAAGTCATCAGAAAGGGAGAAAAACCATGGTGACCTTTAACAAACTGAGGAAACAAACTGAGGGTTGCTGGAGGAGAGGCAGGTGGGGGGTTGGGGAAATTGGGTGATGGGCATTAAGGAGAGCACAAGATGTGATGAGCACTGGGTGTTATATGCAACTGATATATTATTGTACACTACATCTGAAACCAATGGTTACTATAAGTTAGGTATCTGAATTTAAATAAAAATTTTAAAAAATAAAAAAAAAATTACTGTTCAAAAAATTCTTATTTTGTATCAGCATCCCGAGAATCTGACATGCATTTTCTAATATCTGAAAAATTTTAATATTAATTTTTGCCCTAGGACACTATCACTTAATCACACTTATTCTATAGGTATTTGAAAATTCTATATAAAATTTGTTTTTTGGGGTAGAAACTTTGATATCTGTCATTATGTATTACATGTAAAGTCTGAATTTTTATCTTTTTGACCTGCTGAGGATAAAACATTATTATATGAACATCATTATTTAACTTTATACAAATATTGCTTTTTTGTTTTAATATTATCTCACTCTGGCATTTGATGCTTAATGGCTTAGACAATGTCATGTAACTACTAAGGTCAAAGTTTCTAGAGCCCAAGTCAATGGATTCAAACCATAGCTCCACCAATTGCTGGTTGCATGGCAAAGCAAATTCCTTAATTTTTCTTTCTCAGGTTCCTCATTCATAAAATGGGTATGACAGCAATAATGATCCCTAAGTGATAGGCTACTGTGTGGGTTAACTGAGCAGCCCACTTTTAAGTATCTGGAATAATGCCTGGCATATAGGAAACAGTCAGTAATCCTTGGCGTGTAGTAAAAATTATCTTCTTGGAATTGACTATTCATATCAATAACACATATGAACTTAGTATTATCTTCTTTTGTTTCTATCAGTCTCTGTTTCATTAACATGTTTATTGACTTCCTTTTTAAGGTTTTTAAAAAGTTTTTAAATGTTTTTATTTAAATTCCAGTTAGTTAACATATAGTGTAGTATTAGTTTCAGGTGTACAACAGGTACACAATACTTCCATAGAGCACCCGATGCTCATCACAAGCGTATTCCTTCATCCCCATTACCTATTTAACCCATCTTCCCACCCACCTTCCCTCTGGTAACCAGCCATTTCTTCACTATAGTTAAGAGTCTCTTTCTCGCTTTGCCTCTATCTGTCTCTATCTCCCCTCCACCCTTTGTTTATTTGTTTTGTTTCTTAAGTTCCACATATCAGCAAAATCATATGGTATTTGTCTTTCTCTGACTGACATACTTAGCTTAGCATAATACTCTCTTGCTCTATTCATATCATTGCAAATGGCAAGATTTCATTTTTTATGGCTGAGTAGTATTCTATTGTATGTATTGTATGTATATATCACATCCTTACCCATTCAGTAAAGTCACAGGATAAAAAATCAACATACAGAAATCTGCTGTATTTTTCTATAAATTAATAATGAAGCAACAGAAAGAGCAATTAGGAATCAATCCCATTTGCACCCAAAACAGTAAGATACTTAGGAAAAAACCTAACCAAAGAGATGAAAGACATGTACTCTGAAAACTAAAAAACATGGATGAAGGAAATGAAAGATGACACAAAGAAAGAGAAAAACATTCCATGTTTGTGAATTGAAAGAACAAATACTGTAAAAAAGAAAAAAAAAAAAAGAAGAAGAAGAGCAAAGCTGGAGGGATCATGATTCTGGACTTCAAGTTATGTTACAAAGCTATAATAATCAAAACAGGATGGTATTGGTGCAGAAATAGACACATAGATCAATGTAACAGAATAGAGAACCCAGAAATGAATTCACAACTATATAGTTAATTAATCTTCAACAAAACAGGAAAGAATGTCCAATGGAACAAAACAGTCTCTTCAACAAACAATGCTGGGAAAGCTGAACAGCAACAGGCAAAAGAATGAAATTGGACCACCTTATGACACCACACACAAAAATAAATTCAAAATGGATTAAAGACCTGAATGTGAGATATGTTTATTGACTTATTAATTTTAATAACTAGATGGAATATTTTAGAGATGTTTGCAGGAAGGAAAAGTAACTTAGCCAACAGCAGACTGGATATGGATTTCCTGAGTCCCAAACTCTTTTGTTATTATTGTATGTATGTACATATGCACATTATTATGTATTCTTATGTATGGTTGTACAAGCTCACCTTGTTGCTCCTACTCTGATTTTAGATGAGCTATATTTTACAAAACCTCTCACGATTTCTAGCACTTGGATGACGCATTCTCTTAGCTTTTGGGGGAGTATATATTTTCTCTTTTCCTTATCTTTTTCCATTGTAAAGACAAATTTTAAGCAGAGAGTAAAATTCACAGGCCTGATCAGTATCTTGAATTTTTAAGTAACTTACGTGTGATTTCTGAGGTTCCACTAGATAAGGTCCTGATATATAGTTTTTACACACTGATACATCTTACCGTGGTCAGGTATAAATGTCATTCTGTAAAGGGTGTTTCAGCTGTGTTAACTATTAGTGATAAGCAATAGGAAATGTGCCTTCTACTAGTTTTGAGTGGCTCCGCAGAATGAGGGCCTATCTGTTACTCAATACGTTTGAAATTATTTTCCTTTTCATTTTGTTCAGAGACAGATTAATCTATTTTAGTCTTCATTACATATTGCAACAAACTGTAGGAGATGGGAGGCAGCCACAAAGTACAGGCAAAAAACAAACAAAAAAAACTTGGTCACTGAAGAGATACTGAGCATTTTTGTTGTAGTTGTACTATGTTGCTTAGCACCTTGAAGGATTGAAGAGGACTGGTTTGGGAGAGTAGTTTGGATTAACTAAGATTTAAGGATCAAACACAGAGAATTATTTTCACTATACCTATGACAAGTTTTTTTAGTAAAAAAATTGCTTAATATTTGACTGTCAGAAAGTAACATATTTAAGTATCCAACATAGATAAAATATGGTAGAGTATTAAAAAGAAATTAAAAGTCATACTACAAACAAAGCACATTATTAGCTGACATAGAGCTATATAACTGACTTAATTATTATTCCAGAATTTTTTAAAGTAGAAAATATTAGCTGTTTCTAAATAGGCAGTCAAAATACTATAATTAGAAGGTACTGAATTATCTACACATTTCAGTACTGGCTTTAAAGTCAGTAGAGTAGACACTTCTTAAAGGAAAAAATAGGGAAAAATATATCTGCTATTGTTTTGGAAATCTTTATTCATTAAAGAAAATCTAAATTTTTATTGCAAAACACAATCTTTATATATTATATTGTGTTGGATGTTGTATATGTAAAGTGTGTGGTACATTGCTAACTAATGAACACTAGAGAATGACTTTCATTTGTTTTATATTTTTAAAATATGCTAGATTTTTTAAGCTATTTATTTGAAATTTTCAAATTAGAAGTTATTCTTAAGTACTCATACATAACATTCAGCTACTAAGAAAAATACACCCATCTCAATCCAACACATGCATTAGTATTCTCAAATCATTTTACACAACATTGTCAAACTGAACTTCTGAAGCCATAACTTTAATCACAGCAGTCCTTTGCTTAAAAGTTTTAATTTTCATTGCTTTCTGGATAAAATATAAAGGTAATTATCATCTGTCTCTATCCTCATCAAACCCTACAAATAGGCTACATATCCATAAAAGAGGACTTTTCTCTGTCCTACTTTTCATTCCTTGTATTATATTTATGCTATCACTTCCCTCTGAACTTTTCCTCCTCATTATCACCAACTATAAAAATCCTACTTAACTCCAAAGTCCACCTTAAAAATTATCATTATTAATCCTTTCCCAAATCCCTTGGTTTAGTGTAGGTCATAAACTACCTTGTACAACAGGAATTTATACCTATGTCCTATCAGTCTCTAAATTCCCGAAAAGCCAGTTTTCTACCTGTCTATCTCTTATAGTACTTAGTACAGTGTCTTCTAATCAGGGTTACTTATTAATTCCAATGAATTTAGTTAAATATAAAAGTATATTGAACAGTGCTTGACATCAGCAAAATGGCAGAGCAGACTGCTGCAAACAACCCTCTCTTCATGAAAACATCATACAACAAGCAGAAACTGTCAGATTCAACTTTGTCAGAATTCTAAAAATGTCAAAGGTATAAGGCAACGGAGAGAATGCAGAAGCAGGAAATGAGTAAGAAAAAGTTGTGGCATTCTTTCTTGCTTGGTTTGGCTATGGTACTGAAAATGGGAGCCTCTGTTCCCAGTGTGAAACCCTGACTCCTGGATGTGGAGAGACCATAACAACCCTTATAAACACATTATTTTGTTTGTTTGTTTTCTAACTTTTCTGAGGGTTAACTAAAGGGTTGACATAACAGATTAATATCCAGAGTATGTAAAGAACTATTATTATTCAACAACAAAAAGACAACAAAATTTAAAAATGGGGAAAAGTTCTTAAATGGACACTTCTCCAAAGATATGCAAGCAGCCAGTAAGCACATGAAAAGAGGCTTAGCCTCATTAGTCATTAGGAAAGTGCAAATCAAAATTCCAAGATACCACTTCATACCTACTAGAATGGCTGTAATTAAGAAACAAGAAAATCATATATGTTGGCAAAGATGTACAGAAATTAGAAGAAACCTTGCATATTATTAGTAGGAATGTAAAAGAGTATAGCCATTGTGTAAAAGTTTGGTGGTTTCTCAGGAAGTTTAAAAATAGGGGTGCCTGGGTGGTTTAGTGGGTTAAAGCCTCTGCTTTTGGCTCAGGTCGTGATCCCACGGTCCTGGGATCAAGCCCCGCATCGGGCTCTCTGCTTAGAGGGAAGCCTGCTTTCTCCTCTATCTCTCTGCCTACTTGTGATCTCGGTCTGTCAAATAAATAAATAAAATTTTTAAAAAAGAAGTTAAAAATATATATGTGTACTAATATTTGGATCCCTGCTTTCAAATCTTTTGGATCCATATCTAGAAGTGGGATTGTTGGATCATATGGTAATCCTAAATTTCAATCATTTGTGGTACAGTTTATCTTTGAGATGACTGAAAAATTTGAAATAGATTCTGGTGATGGTTGCAAAGCATTGTAATTATAATTAGTGTCACTGAAAATTTTATAGGTAAAAAGGGTTAATATAGCAAATTTTATGGTATATATATTTTAGCATAATAAAAAACTCTAGTACATTAATTTTAATTCATGTACATGCAGTAGTTTTATAAGCAGAAGATGGGAGACATATTTTCTAAGAATTTGTACAGTTCAGTTTCAGATACATAAATATTTCATAAGTCATTAGTTTTTTATGTGTTTTTTTTTTAAGATTTTATTCATTTATTTGTCAGAGAGAGAGAGAGAGAGAATAAGCAGGGGGAGCAGGAGGCAGAGGGAAAAGCAGGCTCCCTGGCAACCAATGCAGGAATTGGTATCAGGACCCGAGACAAAGGCAAATGTTTAAATGACTGTACCACCCAGGCATTCCATAAGTCACTGATTTTTTTTAAGGCATTAACATATATAATTCAATGAAAGTAAATAAAAAAAGTCCTTAATCCATTTAGCTATATGCAGTTTTGCACTAAGGATGGAATAGTTATGATGGTAAAGGTACTCAATATACTCTTAGATTTAGACTATTAACACCTAGTTAAACCTAATTTCTTATTAATGTCTTTTAAAATGTATTAAAATCACATTTTCAGGGGCGCCTGGGTGGCTCAGTGGGTTAAGCCTCTGCCTTCGGCTCAGGTCATGATCCCAGGATGCTGGGATCGAGCCCCGCATCAGGCTCTCTGCTCAGTGGGAAGCCTGCTTCCTCCTCTCTCTTTGCCTGCCTCTCTGCCTCCTTGTGATCTCTCTCTGTCCAATAACAAATAAAATCTTAAAAAAAAAATCACATTTTCAAATAAAAAACAAAATAAACTTAAAGTGTAATTGTCTTAATTGTTAACTAGCTGAATAGGATTACTCAGTTGATCACATTTAAATTAAAATAAAAGATGAAACATATACTAATTTGTTAATATATGTATTATATTCACTATCATCAAAAACAACCTAATTACTTACTAGGTTATCAAAACAAGTATGGCATTAATATGATTAGTGTAGGAAAACTGTAGTCATGCTTAACAAAAATTAGGCCAGTTCTGTCAGTTTTATGAGCAAAAGCAGTAATTATGAAAGCTTAATGGGCAAATATCCTCTCTACCATATATTCATTCAGCATATTTTTTAAGCATTTGCTCTGCAAGATAAACATGTGCATGTAAATATTAAGTGAATTGTCTGGGTTCATGTATAAACTGGGAAGGGCATCTCCCAATATTTCAATGAAGCCAGGATGTACATTTTCCTATAGCACTGTGCCTACATATCATATTAATTAAGAGGTTATCCAGCTATTTTCATCAGTAGTGTCCTGCTAGAAACTTTTAACATTATTTGATTGTCAACATTTTACTACCGTGCAATTTTTCACTGCTAAACAAACATAATCAGATTGGTTAAAGTATGGTTTTGTTTTGTTTTGTTTTGTTTTTTGTCCACATTTTACCCAATTCAGTTCACTAAACTGCAAACCTTGTGTTCAGGGTTTCAGGTCTTAGAATTTAACTACCTGGCATCCTCTAATGCCACCAGATTTTAAGGAAAAAAATAAAAAATTAATTAAAAAAAAAAGAAGCATAAAAATATATATATAAAAAAAATGTGTGTCCCATATGGGGCATAATCTGGAGAAAGAACCATTAAAAAGCTCCAGTGGCTCCTTAATCAACCAAGGAAAAAGTCCAAGTCTCTAACTTGGCCTCCCTGGCTCTTTACCATTCTGTTTAAATACTTTAGAAACTCAGTTCCCACCGTGTTTCATTGTATATCCTACACCGTAGTTAAAGTCCATTTTGCACCACTCCACAGCTGCAGTAGTTCTTGGTCCCATTCAAAGCTCATGATCTTACTTCTATCAGGAGCTCTTTTTCTTCTCTTTTAATCCCCACCACAAATGTCATGCCTTTGCCAAGTCTCCCATGGTTACTTAGAGATTTGATCCTCTGCAAGCCTCCTATCATACTTCCTATGCGTCCATATAATCTGACACTTTGAATGAACCTTGCTTGTATTTGCCTCCTCAACTAAGACAGGAGCACTTTAAGGGAAAAGTAACTCAGCATAAAAATAGGCACTAAATATTATATGTATTATGCACAAAGTTTAAAGTGAAGTTCTGCAATTTACAAAACAATTTTATATTCATTATTTCATTTGGTTTTCTTAAGGCAATAGATACTACAATTTTAATTTCACAAAGTAGAGCTGATTTTCATAGAAATCAGGAAATAGTCCAATATCAAAACATTTAATAGCACTGGATGGAGCTAAGATTTAGTCTTTCAATATTAAATTCATTGTTTTATGGAACTTAGTAGAGAAATGAAGTAAAAATTTTTTGAAATCATTGCCCAAAGGTATAGAATTTGAATTCAGTTCTGAATCTACTCAGTAAATTTATTTTTCTATCAACAGAAGCCTAATACTACAGGCTTAAATGAAAGTAGTTGATATTTTGAAATTGTTACATAAATCAAGGAATCAAAACAGCTTTGCAGACAGCTTCATATAACACATTAGACATTGAGCTGTAGACTCTCTTTATACATTGAAATACATTAATAATTGGTTACTAATTCAATCATTGATATGCTATCAAAGGAAGTACAAACCACTATAAACTTCTGTTATCGTTTGAAATAACGCTATTGTCCTTCAGGTTCCACAGGGATTATGCAAAGAGCCTCAATGTATAAAAAAAATACTTATAAAGCCCATAAAGCAGTATACTCCTAAAATGTATATTTAACCTAAAATTAAGATGCTAGCTCTAATAAACATAAAAAATTCTGACAACTTAATTTATTTTAATTTAATCATTTTTATTTAAATTTATTTATTTATTTTAAATTTATTTATTTATTTAATTTATTTTAATTTGATTTATCTTACTTCACATTTTTAGTGATCAGAACGGAAGTTAAGGTAGAATTTTTATCCTGGTTCTTTTCAAAAGGCTTATATTTAATTATAAATTTTATTGTGTCTACATTTTTCCTTATTAAGAAAATAATTTAAAATTAATATTAGAATCACAAATAAAGAGGGCCCTTTTTTTTTTCTCCAAATAGCTACAGTAGTATCTGAATATTTTAAAATCTTATAAATCGTTTCATCTATGAGTTTAAAATGTCTCTCTTTTGGTCTATACTTTGATCTATTTATTTACCTTGAGATTTGGCTTTATTGGATTTGGGGAATTTTACTAGGTAAAATTCAAAGTGATAGAAAATCAATTCCCTAGTGGATACCTCAGGAGAAATAAATAGCTTTGCTGATTGCCATATTTTATGAGTTAAAAATGAAGAAGATGCTGATGGGAGATTTTGTCAGAGTACAGTTTGATGTGAAATAGTGGGAGAATGTATTAGAGTTTTTAATGTTCCTATAGTGAAGTGTAAGTTAAGAGTAGCTTCATTAGATATGTTGAATAATAGGCTCTAATGTAAAAGTCACAAAAATAATGATCACTTGAATTTCCAGGCTGAAAATATAGAACCAGATTGAACGAAGTTTTTCAAAAGTTGAAACGGTCTGACAACCTCCTGCTGAGTTTAGTTAAACTTTTTGCTCAAAAGGTGAGATTTGACAGAATCTCTCAGAGCTTCATGGGACCTGCACAAGCTGTAAGCAGCTTAGAGTCAGAAGGAAGCAGAAGGAAATAGCTTCTCAGGTGTGAGTTTCATCTTCCCTTCATGTTTCCCTCAGTGAAGAGAGGAAGAGAGGAAGCCGTCGTAAATCACATACCATATCAATCAAGATGAAATATCAAGACAGAGGAAGTAAAGGTAGAGTTAGAAGATGAGAAAAATGATCAAGCAAGCATTCAAGAAGCACTTAATGAATTCATTAAAACATTGTTTTAAAAAGGCATTATTATTTTTAATAATGCTTATTTCTCTAATTATTAAAGAAATAAATGTGTAATGTAGAAGACTTGGAAAACCGGTAGAGGTATGTCAAAAAAAATAAAAAATCACCCTTAATTACCTAGCTCAGAAGTATGTTTTGATATGTACATTTCACATGTAAAAATATTCTCTCTCCCTCAGCTATGTTACAATATGTTGTATTACTATTTGTCTTTCAAAAAGAGTATATGGTATGTAAAATTTTGTTTCTGTTTTATATCTAATCTAATATTAGAGGCATTTTTCTTGTTATGAAAGAAATTAATGCTTATTATAATTAAAATAGATACATATACTTTCATATTTAATTCATTGACATTTTTGGTTTATATAGTAAAATTGTTTTTTTTTTAAGATTTTAAAGATTTTTAAAGATTTTTTTAAAAATGTAAAGATTTTTTTAAAGATAAAATCTTTTGTCTCTTTCTCAGAGAGAGAGTGAGAGAGAGAGAGCTCCTGCAGGGGGAGTGGCAGGCAGAGGGAGAAGAAGGCTCCCTGCTGAGCAAGGAGCCTGAGACAGGACTTGATCGATCGAAGGACCCTGCGATCATTAACCTGAGCTGAAGGCAGATGTTTAACTGACTAAGCCACCCAGACGTCCTTAAAATTAGGATTTAAACGTACTCTTTTCCAAACATTCATTAACTGTCTAAACTCCCATTTGGATTATAATAGGATTTTCTTAACTATTTTGTTTATTTATTTGTTAGAGTGAGCACAAGCAGGGGGAGCAATAGGCAGAGAGAGAAACAGACTCCCCACTGAGCAAGGAGCTCAATGAGGAGCTCAATCCCAGGACCTTGAGAACATGACTGGAGCCAAAGTCAGACACTTAACTGACTGAGCCACCCAGGCGTCCCTATAACAGATTTAGATACACTTTTTATTACTCATCACACTGTGTATTTAATAGATAATGGGTCAATTTCTACTTTACTGTTTTCCACTATGGAATCCTTTTTCAATTTTATTATGTTTCATTTGCCTGAAAAAATTAAAATCAATATTGCTTTATTAAACAAAAATAGTTAATGAGTTAAAACTTCCAGTAATAAGTATTACAGTGGATTCTTTATATTACATTTGATTTTATGAGCTATATATTTAAAGTTTTAGCATTAAGAAAGTTACTTCATGAGTTTGAAAAAGATAATTTTATTTTAGTCAAGCCACATTTTTTTATTACTTTTTTGTGAACAATTTTAAAATCAGAAAAAAATATGTTGTATTTTATTCATTGTTTCTGGCAAGTCTGAAGAGAAATACATGGTTCCTTTCATTTACTATTTTTTCCTTCAAAAAACTATTTTTTTATTAAATTATCCTGAGTCTTGCCTAGCCAATAATTGTGCATAAAAGTATGCATATTTTTAACTGTGGCAAAATATGTCTAACACGAAATTTACCACATTAGCCATTTTTAGATTTATATTTCAATAGTGTACATTTACACGGTTAAGTAGTCATATTTCCAGAACTTTTTTCATCTTTCAACATTGAAACTCTGTATCCACTATACAATTCCTTTCATCCTCCCCTCAGCCTCTGAAAAACACCATTTTACCTTCTGTCATTATGAATTTGACTACCTGAGGCACCTCACATAAGTAGAATCCTACAGCACTTATCCATTCGTGACTGGCTTGTTTTACTTAGCTTAATGCCCTCAAGGCTAAATCATTATTGTAGCATGTGTCAGAATTCCCTTCATTTTAAAGACTAAATATTATTCCATTGTATGTATATACCACATCTTGTTTATCCATTCATCTGTCAGTGGACATGTGTGGCTTCTACGTTATGGCTATTGCAAATAATTCTACAATAAAACTCTTAAAACTCTGCTTTTAAATCTTTTAGGTATGTACCAGTTACAGAATTGCTGGATCATGTGGTAGTTTTATTTCTAATTTTTGGAAGAACCATCATACTATTTTCCATAGTGGTTGCACAATTCACATTCCCATTAACAATATACAAGGGTTCTAATTTCTCCACATCCTCACTGACACTTTTTTTTCATTTTCTCTTCTTCTTTCCTTCCTTCCTCTCTTTCTTTCTTTCTTTCTTTTCTTTTTTCTTTCTTCTTCTTCTTTTTTTTAATAGTAGTCACCCCAATGGGTAAAAGGTAATATTTCACTATGGTTCTGATTTTTTAGAGATGTAAGCATCTTTTCATGTGTTTCTGTAGAATTTCTTTAGAGAAATGCTTATACAAGTCCTCTGCCCATTTTCTGATTGGGTAATTTAGTTTTATTTGTTGTTTCATTGTAGGAGCTCTTTATATAATTTGGATATAACCCCTTATCAGATATATTATTTCTAAATATCTTCTCCCATTTACATAGGCTGTCTTTTAACTCTGCTGATTGTGTCCTTCGATGTACAGGAATTTTTCATTTTAATAAGGTCTAATTTATCTATTTTTAGCTTTGTTGCCTATGCTGTTAGGGTCATATCCAAGAAATCATTGTTAAATCTAATATCATAATATTTATCTCCTATCTTTTCTTCTAAGATTTTTATAGTTTTACGTCTTATGTTTAGGTCTCTGATCCATTTTTAGTTCACTTTTGTATACAGTGTAACCTGAGGGTCTAATTTCATTCTTCTGCCTGTGGATATCCACTTTTCTCAAAACAATTTGTTGAAAAGACTGGACTTTTCCTATTGAATAATCTTTGCACCTTAGTAAAAAAGAAAAAAAAAATTGACCATATACATAAGAATTTATTTGTGGGCTCTCTTTTCTATTCTGTTGGGCTCTAGGTCTGTGTTTGCTAGTTACACAATGTTTTGATTACTACATTTTTTTAATTGTAAATCTATGTTTGTGCATATGTGTATGTATGTGTTCTATTTAAAATATTCTCTTGACTATTCAGGCACTTTTTTTCATGAATTTTTTTAAGTGACATGAAAATCAGCTATTTATGAACCAATGAAGCTAGTTCAGAAAATTTTCTACTATAAATAATTAGCAATATCTATTATTGCTATTTTATTTACTGCTAATCAATATAATTATTGCAGATGGCATCTTTGTTAATAATAGTGAAAAAAAACTAAAATTAACCCAATTGCCCTACTAAAAAATTATGTGAATAAAGAATGACTGGGGGGGTGCCTGGGTGGCTCAGTGGGTTAAAGCCTATGCCTTCGGCTCGGGTCATGATCTCAGGGTCCTGGGATCGAGCCCCACCTCAGGCTCTCTGCTCAGAGGGGAGCCTGTTTCCCTTCCTCTCTCTCTCTGCCTGCCTCTCTGCCTACTTGTGATCTCTGTCAAATAAATAAAATCTTAAAAAAAAAAAAAATCCTTTAAAAAAAAAAAAAGAATGACTGGGAATAGGCTCTTGGGAAGTTATCTAGATTCCATCACAGCTGGCCTTAGATGGTGATGAGATGTAGGAGTTTGCACAATACCTTCATGATTTGTATCTCTGTTTCCTTATATGAGTAAAATGTGAATAGTGAAAGTACTACCTCATGTAGTTCTTGTGAGATTTTAATGAATTAATAAATGTAAAGTATTTATGAGTAGCTAATACCTATAAGTTATGTTCTCCAACCACAATGGAATTAAATGAAAAATCAACAACAAAATAAAATTTGAGAAATTTAAAATATGTGGAAATTGAAGCTCAGGTCATAGTCTCAGGGTTCTGGGATCAAGCCCCACATCAGACTCTCTGCTCAGCAGGGAGCCTATTTCCATCTTTCTCTGCCTGCCTCACTGCCTACTTGTGATCTTTATCTCTGTGTCAAATAAATAAATAAAATCTTTAAAAGAAAATATTTTGAGATGAACAAAAATGAAAATAGAACATATTGATATTTATGGGATATAGCTAAAGAAGATATACAACAACAAATAACATTTATAAATATTTACGCACCCAACATAAGAGCAACTAAATATATAAAGTAAATATTAACAGACCTAAAGGGTGAATCACACAGCAACACAAATATAGTAGGATTTTTAAAATATTCTATTACATCAATGGCTAGATCATCTGGACAAAAAATCAATAAGAAAATCAACTAAAAAAAAAACCCATGTATTTAAATGACATGTTAGGTCAGTAGGATATATATATATGTAATCTCCCTTACTAAAGAAATATTTATATAAATAATAGCATAATGTATACACACACACACACGCACACATGGTGTATATATCCATCTAACAGAATACACACTTTTCCCAAGTGCACATGAAACATTTGCAGGATAGATCATATGATAGGCCACAAAATAAGTCTTAATAAATTGAAAAGCACTGAAATCTTATAAAGCATCTTTTCTGACCATAATGGGTTGAAACTATAAATTAATTACACAAAGAAAATGGAAAATTCACAACTATGTGGAGATTAAACAACATGTTACTGAATAACCAAAAAATCAAAAAGGAAGTCAAAAGAGAAATTAAAAATATCTGTGACAAAAAGAAAATAATGGAAATATAACATAGCAAAATTTGTGGGATGCAGCAAATACATTTTCAGGAGGCAGACTCATAGTGAAAGTTCATTGTATCTCAAGAAACAAAAGCCTTAAATAAACATTTTAAGCTTACCCCTGAAAGAACTAGAAAAATAATAAATGAAGCCAAAAGTTAGTACAAGTAAGGAGATATCAAAGATGAAAGCATAAAAATAAAATAGAGACTAAAGACAATAGAAAAGAATCAGTGAAACTAAGAGCTGGTTCTTTGAAAGGAGGAGGAAAATTGACAAGCCTTTATCTAGACTTGTCAAAAACAAACAAAAAAGAGGACTTAACCTCAAAAACTAAATAGGAGCTGTTACACTGATACCACAGAAATACTAAAAGATTGTAAGAGGACACTAAGAACAATTACATGCCAAGGAAGCCTGGGTGGCTCAGGTGGTTAAGCCTCTGGCTCTTGATTTCAGCTGAGGTCATGATCTCATGGTCCTGGGATGGAACCCCACCACTGGCTACATGCTCAGTGGCTACATTCTCTCTTCTCAATATTTATCCTTTCTTCAACTTTAATTTGTACCCTTCGTCATATTTTGTTTATCCTTGTAAGCTAGTTTAAATTTTTTCTGGAAAAAATAAGAATATAAATAAATTACATTAAGAATGGAAGTTAAGCCTTGCTGAGACATGCTTTTACTTCTTATCATATTTTGTGTTTCATGTACTTTTATTTCTTGTATATTATGTGAATATCTAAATTAGGAAATGGAGAAATCATGGTAGGCTTGCTATGCTGCTATCTTGATTTTGAATATTTCTCTACCTTAAAGGAACTGTTACTATTGTAACCTTTAATTCATATACTCTCTATATTTTTGCTATACCTAGAATGATTTTAAAATTCAGGGGCGCCTGGGTGGCTCAGTGGGTTAAAGACTCTGCCTTCAGCTCAGGTTGTGATCCCAGGGTCCTGGGATTGGGCCCCGCGACAGGATCTCTGCTCAGCAGGGAGCCTGCTTCCCTTCCTCTCTCTCTGCCTATTGTGATCTCTGTCTGTCAAATAAATAAATAAAATCTTAAAAAAAAGAATGATTTTAAAATTCAGTTTATTATAATTCATACTTCTTCTCTGAATATTTATTTTGTGTCATAATGGTAGCCAAATTTTAAAAGCTACAGGTTCTTGAAAGGAAAATAGACCTTATATTTTCCAAAATGTTCCTCAATTTTCTTACTTATTCAGAGTTTACATGAAATAATCTTGATTTTTAAGTGGAAGAAATTGAGCCCCACTGCCTTGTATGTTTGAATAGGGGTTCTGCATTTTAAAAATCTTGGCCATTAACAAGGAGAAGTTAAGATGACACCAGAGTAGGGGGACCCTAAGCATGTCTCATTCCTTGAACAGAGCTAGATAGTTATCAAAGCATTCTCAACACCCAAGAAATCAATTGGATGTCTGAGAGAGCTAAAACTGCAAACCTACAAGTAGAAAAGTGACCATTTTTGGAAGGGAGATGGTGACAAAAGTTGACTTGGGGGAGATATAATTGTGGCTACTGTGTCAGGAAGGGAACTCTGCCAAGGAGACTATAGCAAATGATTTTAGGTAGAGGAGGACAAAATCTGAAAATTTAGAAGTCTGCTATGATGGGGGACAAGCCTGGTTTAAGAGTGTTGAGGTGGCAAAATGGGAGAGAGTCCCATGAGTGACCGATGGTCTGAAGATTCCCTGGCTCACAAGAAGAATGGATGGCACCAACATGCTGCACTGTTCCAAGCATAGGAGCAGGGACACCAGTTGAGAGCAGTTAAGTTTTGGTGCCAACTTTCTGCTGAATTGGGGGCGTGAACTTTCAGCTCCAGGGCTATTCATTCATCAGCACCAAAAGCCTTCAGGGAGCACCTCCACCTAGTGGAGGCCAGAACCCCTTGCACCAAGCACCCCCCCCACACCCTAGGGGTGCATTTTCCCTAAGGCCAGTCCACCTGAGAATCAGTGCAACAGACCCCTCTTCCAGAAGACTAGCACAAACAGCTCCCTTGTACCAAGTACAGATCCACGTGGGGCTCAATCTCACAATCCCTCACAACTAGAGATCATGACTTGAGCCAAAATCAAGACTCAGACTCAACCAACTGAGCCGCCCAGGCACCCCTTAACTATGATCTTATGAACTCATTCAGGTGTGGGGGGAGCAAATATGTTTTTAAAAAGTTGTCATGCAATAGAGTCCATCATGAAAAATAATCAAACATGTTATGTTTTAAGTGTTTGAATCACCTGTCCTGGTTAGGTCTCAGTCTTGGTTTGTTTTGTGAGGTGATGAATAGGAAGGTGAACTTATTTCCCCACAGTATCTTTTTTTTTTTTTAAATAAATCATGAGGAGCCTCACCCCCAAAAAGTACTGATCAAAATACTGCAAAGCTTCAGCTCTAGGAGAAATAAAACTTAATTTCCTCTTTACTTTTATTTTTGGGGGGTTTTAAATTTTTTTCATTTATTTTCTTATTTTTTTCAATTATTTTTAAAAATTTATTATCATTTTAATTTTTATTTTTATATATTATATACTTCTTAATTTTTTATTTATTTTCATTTTATTTTATCTTATTTTTTAAATTTTTTAATGGAGATTCTTTTCTTAAGCAGAACAAAACACACCCAGGATCTAGTTTTCTTATTTTGTGTTTTGTTGTTTTCTTTTCTTTTCTTTTTTGGGCAAAATGATCAAAGGACAAAATGACCAAAATGGACAAAAAAGGGATAAGAGAAATTCACCCCAAAAGAAAAAAAAAAAAGGAAGTAGAACTGATAGCTAGGGATTTAATTAATGCAGATATAAGTGAAATGCCTGAACTAGAACTAAAAAAATAATTATACACACACACACACACACACACACACACAAATACACTCAAAACATTTCATCCTAAAGCAGAATATACATTCTTTTTGAGTGCACACGGAACATTCTCCAGAATAGATAATATACTGTGTCACAAATCAGGCCTCAACAAATACAAAAAGATTGAAAATATATCATGCATATTTTCTGACCCCAACAGTATGAAACTTGAAGTTAATCACAAGAAAAAATTTGGAAAGACCACATGTACATGGGCATCCTATTAAAATAACTGGGTTAACAAGAAATTAAAGGAAAATAAATGAAAAATACATGGAAACAAATGAAAACGAAAACATGGAAGTCCAAAGTCTTTGGGATGCAACAAAGGCACAAAAGCTATCATAACAGGGAAGTATATATCATAACAGGAAGTATATTCCTGTGTCATATTTTACTAAGATTTTGTGCCTCATATCTACTGCTGAATTGTTTACTAGTAATGCTAAAAAGAATTGATAAATCATTTTCACTTTACATTTTTGTATAATCAGGTAACATGAAAAATAATTTGATGTACAATTTTGCCTGTTACAGAGGGTGTGCTAATTATAGTGGTATATGCACAAAACATTTTGGCATGACAAGAGGCTGAATAAATAGCTATTTTACTTAAAAATAGCTGCGTTCGTACCAACTCCTTTTGAGTCCCAACTAAAGTTCCAAAGATCAAGAAGCACTACTGGGATCAAGAAGTGGATAAGACATGTCCCCAAGTTTTTAGCTGTAAAAATAATATATTTCTTGCTAAGCTTCCTTAAATTTTATGCTTAAAACTTCATACTCTTTTTCCTAATAAAAGATATCTATATGTTCTTGAGTACGCAGCAAAAAAAGGCCTTCCTTAAGAAATAAGAAAAATCCCAAATACACAACCTAATCTTACGCCTAAAGGAGCTAGAAAAAGAAAAGCAAATGAAGACTGAGAGTCTTTCTCCTATGGTTACGGATAAGACAAGGACATCCACTCTCACTATTAGTATTTAACATAATGCTAGAAATCTTAGCCTCAGCAATCAGACAACAAAAATAAATGAATAAGCAGCCAAATCAGCAAGAAAGGAGTCAAACTCACTCTTTGCATATGACATGGTACTCTTGGTAGAAATTCTGAAAGACTCCACCAAAAAGTTCAACAAAGTTGAATTCAAAACTTTGAATTCAACAAAGTCACAGGATATAAAAACAATGTGCAGAAACCTGTTGCACTTCTACACACAAATAATGAAGTAGTCAAAAAAGAAATCATGGAGTCAATCCTATTTACAATTGCCTCAAAAACCATAAAATATCTAGGAATAAACCTAAACATGTACAAGATCTGTACTCTCAAAATTCTAGTATATGTGCTGCCGAAGCGAGCACTGTATTCTCAAAATTCTAAAACACTAAAATTCAAGACGACACAAAGCAATGGAAAAGCATTGGAAGATCAAACATTGTTAAAGTGTCTATACTACCCAAAGCAATCTATACATTTAATGCAATTCCTATCAAAATACTACCAGTATTTTTCACAGAGCTAGAATAAACAATCCAAAAGTGTATATGGAGATTTGTATGGAACCACAAAAGAACCTGACTAGCCAAAGCAATCTTGAAAAAGAAAAGCAAAGATCAAGGTGTCACAGTTCCAATTTTCAAGTTATGTAACAAGGCTGTAGTGATCAGGGCAGTATGTTACTGGCACAAAAACAGCCACATAGATTAATGGAACGTAACAGAGAACCCAGAAATTGACCCCCAACTATATGATAAACTAACCTTCAACAAGGCAGGAAAAAATATCCAATCGAAAAAAAGATAGTCTCTTCAATAATTCATGTTGGGAAAACTGGACAGTCACATGCAGAAAGAATGAAACTGGACCATTTTCTTACCTCATACACAAAAATAAATTCAAAATGGATGAAAGATCTAAATGTGAGACAGGAAACCATCAAAACCCTAGACGAGAACACAGACAGCAACCTCTTTGACCTTGGCCATAGCAAGTTCTTACTAGACAGGTCTCCAAAGGCAAGTAAAAAAAAAGCAAAAATCGACTATTGGAATTTCATCAAGATGAAAAACTCCTGCACAGTCAAGGAAACAAGCAAGCAAACTAAAAGGCAAACTTCAGAATGGGAGAAGATGTTTGCAAATGATATTTCTGATAAAGGGCTAGTATCCAAAATCTATAAAGAACTTATCAAATTCAACACCTAAAAAACAAATAACACAGTTGAGAAATGAGCAGAGGACATGTATAGACACTTTCCCAAGAAGACATCCAGATGGCTAACAGACACATGAAAAGATGGTCAATATATCTTATCATCAGGGAAATACAAATCAAAACCACAATGAGATATCACCTCACACTTGTCAGAATGGCTATAATTAACAACAAAATAAAAAATGGGCTTAGGCAAGGAAGTGGAGAAAGGGGAACCCTTGTACTATTGGTTTGAAGCCACTCTGGAGAACGATTTTAAGCTTTCTCTAAAATTTGAAAATAGAACTAGTCTACAAGTCAGCAATTGTACTACTAGCTTTTACCTAAAGTATACAAAAATACATATTCAAAGGAGTACATGCACCCTGATGTTGATAGCAGCATTATCAACAATAGCCAACTATGGAGAGAGCCTGGGTGCTCACTAACTAAGGAATGGATAAAGATGTGGTATATACATATATATTACATATACTTAAAATATAATGTATTATAGTGGGATACTTTAAATATATGTATAATATGTATCGATAATGGAATATTAGTTATGAAAAAGAATAAAATCTTGCTATTTGTAATCACATGGATGGAACTAGAATGTATTATCCTAAGCAAAATAAGTTAGCCAGAGAAAGACAAATACCTATGAATTCACTCATATGTGGAATTTAAGATAAAAAAAACAGATGAACCTACAGGAAGGGGAGAGAAGTGAGAGGGGAAACAAAGCATAAAAGACTCTTAACTACAGAGGAGAAACTGAGGGTTGTTGGAGGGAGGTGGATAGGGGATGGGCCAGATGGGGAATTAGGTATTTAAGGAAGTACTTGTTGTGATGAGCACTGGGTGTTTCTGTGTAAGTGATAAATCACTGAATTCTATTCCTGTAACCAACATTTCACTGTAAGTTAATTAAAATTTAGATTAAAAAAAGATAAAAATTAAAAAAAAATTTTGGCTATTAAAATAAAGTGTTTCTAAGAATAAGTATTAATCAACTTATGACAAAGGTATTATGAAGAAAACTGTTATGCTATCCTACATAGTGTTTTTTAAATGCCTTGAGAAGGCACAAATACACTTTAGAAGCTACTGACTTCAGTGCAATGCCCTGGAGACCTTCTGTATAGGAGAAGACATTGTTCAGGGCTACAGGCCCTGTGTTCTTTCTTCTGAAACAGACCAAAGATGAAGGGGAAGGGCTTAACCATGAGAGGAGTGTGTCTCTGCTTATAGACCCTTCCAACAGCATACAGATGTTAGGACAAAAAAAAAAAAAATCTATGACTATATGAAGAGGAAAAAAGTCATTTGATAGTATAATTTTTTTCCAAAATCTCATTTTTTCTTAATTCATAGAAGAATAAAGGGAAATAAAGATCATTTGCAAAGATTGCTTCAGGCCACAGGAGAGGGAATCCAAATGAGAAGGCTTGATGTGTGTGAAGCAGCCATTGCATGAACTTTTTCTTTGATATAATATGATCAGCTTACCTAATTCCAAGCTAGAATACATTAATGGTTTATAACAGTTTAAAATTCAGGTGAATCCTCCTTCGCATGCAGTAGAACTCATGAATAAGAAATATGTGCCAGTTCATGTCACTTAACTACAGATATATGCAGTGAAAGAAGATTCAGTTACTTCTGATCCAACATTATATATTTCTGTGTCATCTGTATAAAGGCTACATTTTGTTCACACATGTTAGGCTTGTACTCAGTAAAATAGAGTTATACAGCAAAGATTTGACAAAAGGGGCAGAAAGAAAGAAGTCATCTTAATTAATGTTAGTTTTAGAGAATAACATGGGTCTGCTGATTAGAATTTCCTCACCTGCATATAGAAGCAGAGGCATCTTGGTACATAGATGTTTATGGACATGGGTCTTTAATTTTGTCAGAATAAAACCTGCCTCCATACACCTCATTATTTGATCAAAATGAGGTGCACATGAAGGCATGGTAAATATCTGGTATTAAGTATTCAATAAAAATATTATTTCAATCCTACAGTAAAATTTATTTGCTTTGTTGAGAAAGGTTGGGTACCAAAGACCTCACATACAAACAAATATGTATTTGAAAGTGAAGAGTTATAATTATTTTGGCAAAATGTTTTATTGATTAGAGAATTTGTTCATCTTATGTTAGTGAGTAAAAATTGTACAATTAAATGGATTATTATAGTTGAGTGTGTTACCACCTACAGAAAAGTTTATTTGTAAGCACTATTTTCATTTAAGTTCAATTTTCTCATCACTCTATCTTACAAATGCTAATAAACTATCCAAAGAAAGGAAGTTTCAAAAAGTGCTCAGATTTCTTTTGTTCCCATTTAATATAGCTATGACAGGACAAGGCCAAAGATATCCTATTGCAGAAGGTAATGAATGGAAAGAAATTGTATGGAACCATTTATTTAAATTCAGGCACTGCAGGATATATATCTTTCCTAGGAGGGGAAATTACAAAGGGGGACTTTAACTATTTGAATCCATGGAGCAACCGTAACAAATATATGCGGGAGAATATAGAAAGTAACTGTTTACTTTGAAAAGAGGCAAAGATTTAAGAGTATATTATGAGAGGGCACCTGAGTGGCTCAGTGGGTTATGCCGCTGCCTTCGGCTCGGGTCATGATCTCGGGGTCCCGGGATCGAGTCCCGCATCGGGCTCTCTGCTCGGCAGGGAGCCTGCTTCCTTCTCTCTCTCTCTGCTTGCCTCTCTGCCTACTTGTGATTTCTCTCTGTCAAATAAATAAATAAAATCTTAAAAAAAAGTATATTATGAGGGAAAAGGTTAGATGGAAGATGAGGTAACATGGCATTAGCTAACTAGTAGGGGCCACAGAGGGTATTTACAGAGGGTATGTACAGAAAACAAGAGATTATGATGTGGCAAAAGGACAACAAAGATAAAGACAACTAGAGCAGAAATATGAATGATTTATGACATAGAACAAATTATTCATAAAGTCAGTGGTAGATTACCCAATAGAAAGACAAAGCATGTGCCTAAGGCGCCAGCAAAGCAGCTGTACCAAAATGGGAAAGAGGATATAGGGGAAAGAGAAAAAGGAAAAAAAAATGAGAAAGAGAATTTTTAAGAGTTTTATATTCTGAATATACATAGAATAGATTGAAGAGGTTTTCGTGGAGATACATCAAATTTTGATGGACTTTTACACACATCTTTGATGGTTTTCATTTTTAATTATATGTGGGAACGGTGATTTTTTGTGTGTGTGTGCTTAATGCCTTAAAAACTCACAGTATGACTCTAATAAGGAGAAGGAAGTAGGAAAGAAGAGTGTAGCCTTCAGAGGCTAGGCCAGGAGGCTTTTTAGAAGAGAATCATCTTCATCTGAATTTTTGAGAAAAAAAAAAAACATAGGATGGATTATTAAAGAAGTGTCTATAAGGAATTTAATTTAGGAGAAGCATGAAAAAACAAGTAGAGATAAATAAGACACTAGTGCGGGTCAGAAGGGGGGAGAAGCCTACAGATATTAACTAGATGAGGAATATGGCAACTTATTGACCAGGAAAACTAGCTAAAGTGATTTTAGATGTTGGGAAAGAAAAATAGAGTTAGTAAGACAAAGGAACTCAAATTGCCAAAAAATTTTGGGAAATGAAAGCAAATCAGAGTAAAAGCAAAACCAAAGGAGGGAAGGTAGGAAGGGAGGGAGGGGAAAGAAAAAGAAAGAAGGAAAGAAAGAAAGAAAGAAAGAGAGAGAAAAGACCACTGAAGGAATCACACTGATTTTTAAGACTTACTATGTGGCAGTAGTAATCAAGATTTTATAGAATTAGTGGAAGAATAAATGGCATGGGATTTTTGTGTGTGTGTTTGCTTCTGAATTTTCATCAGATGGTATTGGAATAATCAGTAATATGTAAGAAAACAAAACAATACAGACAAAAGCAACCTCACCCTAAAACACACAGAATTTCAGACAAAGGATATGCACTCAGAATATTTAAAGAACTTTTAACAGAAGCTACACAGCAAGAAAATGAATAATCCAATTAGAAAATGAGCCAGAATATTGGACAGATAGTTCACCAAAAAAGATATATAGATGGAAAATAAGTACATGAAAACATGTTCAACAACGTTAGCCGTTAGAGGAAAACAAATTAAAACCATGATGAGATACTATTACACAACTATTAGAATGGTTAAAATAATAATAATAAAAAAATACTGGTTTTACCAAGCTGATGAAAATGCAGGGGAACTTTTTCATATATTGTGAGTAGAAATGTAGAATAGCATATAATATATCATTTGCTTCAGCGGTACAGGTCTGTGATTCATCGGTCTTACACAATTCACAGTGCTCACCATAGCATGTACCCTCCCCAGTGTCTATCACCCAGTTACCCCATCCCTCCTACCCACTTCCACTCCACTTCCACTCTAGCAGCCCTCAGTTTGTTTCTTGAGATCAAGGGTCTCTTATGGTTTGTCTCCCTCTCTGTTTCATCTTGTTTCATTTTTCTTTTCTTCCCCTATTATCCTCTGTTTTGTTTCTAAAATTTCACATTTTCAGTGAGATCATATAGTAATTGTCCTTCTCTTATTACCTTATTTTTTTTAACATAATACACTGTAGTGCCATCCATGTCATTGCAAGTGGCAAGACTTCATTTTTGATGGCTGCATAATATTCCATTGTAGATATGGTATACCATATACCATATATATATATACCATATATACAATATAAGATGTGGTGTACCACATCTTCTTTATCACCATTCATCTGTCAATGGGCATCTAGGCTATTACCACAGTTTGGCTATTGTGGACATTGGTGCTATAAACATTGGGGTGCACATGCCCCTTTGGATCCCTACATTTGTATTTTGGGGGTAGTGCAATTGCTGGTAATAGGGTTGCTTTATTTCCAACTTTTTGAGGAACCTCCATACTGTTTTCTGAAGTGGCTGCACCAGCTTGCATTCCCACAAACAATGCTGAAAGTTTCCCTTTTCCTTACATCCTCGCTAACATCTGTCATTTCCTCAGTTGCTCATTTTAGCCATTCTGACTGGTGTTAAGTGGTATCTTTTTGTGGCTTTGATCTGTATTTCCCTAATTTTGAGTGATGTTGAGCACTTTTTCATGTGTCTATTGGCCATCTGGATGTCTTGTTTGCAAAAATGTCTGTTCATGTCTTCTGTCCATTTCTAGACTGGATTATCTGTTCTTTGGGTGTTGTATTTTATAAGTTCTTTATAGATTTTTGATGTTAGCCCTTTATCTATTGCAAATACCTTCTTCCATTCTGTCAGTTGTCTTTTGGTTTTGTTGACTGTTTCCTTTGCTGTGCAAAAGCTTTTGATCTTGATGAAGTCTCAATAGTCCATTTTTACCCTTGCTTCCCTTGGCTTTGGCAATGTGTCTAAGAAGTTCCTGCATCTGAGGTCAAAGAGGTTGCTGCCTGTGTTCTCCTCCAGGATTTTTATGGATTCTTCTCTCACTTTGTCAAATGCTTTTTCATCTTCTATTGAGAGTATCATATGGTTCTTGTTCTTTCTTTTATTAATGTATCGTATCACATTGATTGATTTGCAGATGTTGAACCAACCTTGCAGCCCAGGAATAAATCCCACTTGGTCATGGTGAATAATCCTTTTAATGTACTGTTGGATCCTATTGACTGGTCTCCTGGTGAGAATTTTTGCATCTGTGTTCAGGAAGGATATTGATCTGTAATTTTCTTTTTTGATGGGGTCTTTGTCTGTTTTGGGGATCAAGGTAAGGCTGGCATAATAGAAAGAGTTTGGAAGTTTTCCTTCAATTTCTATTTTTTGGAACAGTTTCAGAAGAATTGGTATTAATTATTCTCTAAATGTTTGGTAGAATTCCCCTGGGAGGCCATCTGGCCCTGGGCTCTTGTTTGTTGGGAGGTTTTTTATTCCTCCTTCAATTTCCTTGTTGTTTACGAGTCTGTTAAAGGTTTCCATTTCTTCCTGGTTCAGTTTTGGTAGTTTATACATTTCTAGGAATGCATCCATTTCTTCTACATTGTCTAATTTGTTGGCATATATTTGTTTATAATACATTCTTACAATTGTATTTGTATTACTTTGGTATTGGTTGTGATCTCTCCTCTTTCATTCATAATTTTATTTATCTGGGTCCTTTTTCTTTTCTTTTAGATAAGTCTGGACAGAGGTTTATCAATCATATTAATTCTTTCAAAGAACCATCTCTTAGTTTCATGTTTCTGTTCTACTGTTCTTTTGCTTTCTATTTCATTGATTTCTGCTCTGATCTTTATTATCTCTCTTCTCATTATGGGTTTAGGCTTTATTTGCTATTCTTTCTCCAGTTTCTTTGGGTGTACGGTTAGGTTATAGACCTTTCTTATGTGTTAGTGAAAGGTTAGAGACCTTTCTTGTTTCTTGATAAAGGTTTGTATTGCTGTATACTTTCTTCTTAGGACTGTCTTTGATGCATCCCAAAGATTTTGAACAGTTGCGTTTTCATTTTCATTTGCTTCCATTAATTTTTTTTAATTCTTTTTTTAATTTCCTGGTTGACCCATTTATTCTTTAGGAGGATGTTCTTTAGCTGCCATGTATTTGAGTTCTTTCCAACTTTCCTCTTGTGACTGATTTCAAGTTTCAAAGCATTGTGGTGAAAATATGCAGGGAATGATCCCAATCTTTTGGTACTGGTAGAGACCTGACTTGTGACCCAAGATGTGATCTATTTTCAATGAGAGCCTGGCTAGACATAGGATTTTTGGCTGAATATTTTTCTCATTTAGTGCTCTGAATATATCCCACGCTGCTCCTCCCATTGGAGGAAGGAGGGTGATGTCTCCCTGAATCTGCTGCTTGTTGGGGTCCTGCTTGAAGAGCTCTGAATATATCATGTCAGTACTTTCTGGCCTGCCACATCTCTGTGAATAGGTCTTCTGCCTATCCAATGTTTCCATCATTGTAGATTACAGACCTCTTTTCCCCAAGCTGCTTTCAAGATTTTCTTTTTGTCTTTTTGAAATTTTTTAAAATTCAAAAGGACAAAAATTCTTTTGTCCTTTTGAAATAAAAACAAATCTTTTTTGAAATTTTTAAGCTTTACTACTAGATCTTGGGGTGTTGACTTATTTCATTTTTCTTTATTTTTGAGGGGGATTTTGATGCTTCTTTCCTTCCCCAAATTAGGGAAGTTCTTCGCTATAATTTCTCCAGTATACCCTTTGCTCCTCACTGTCTTCTTCTGAGATCCCAATTATTCTAATATTGTTTTGCTTTATGGTATTACTTATCCCTCAAACTCTCCCCTTGTGATCCAGTAGTTGCTTATCTCTCTTTTTCCAGCTTCTTTATTCTCCATCATTTGGTCTTCTATATCGCTAGGTTTTTTTTTTTCTGCTTCATTTATCATGACAATTAGAGCCTCTATTTTTTATTGTACCTCATTAATAACCTTTTTGATTTTGACTTGGTTAGATTTTATTTCTCCAGAAAGGGATTCTCTAATATATTCTATGCTTTTTTCAAACCCAGTTAGTATCTTTATAATCACCATTCTGAACTCTAGTTCTGACATCTTACTAATGTCTATGTTGATTAGGTCCCTGGCAGTCAGTATTGCCTCTTGTTCTTTTGTTTTGAGGTGAGTTTTTCCATTCTGTCATTTTGTCCAGAGAAGAATAGATGAATGAGAGAACAAAATGCTAAAAGGGTAATAACAACCCCAGAAAAAAATATACACTAATCAGAAGAGACCCAAAACCAGAAAGAAAAGAAATAAAAAAGAATGTGATCAGGCTGGTGAATAGAACAGAGCTATACACTAGATTTTGGGTATGTTTTGGTTTGTTAGAAGAAACTGCCTCCAAAATTTTAAAGAAAGAAATACACACACACAGAGACACACACACACTGATAAATATAATGAAGGGATGGAATATGACTAAAAATGAAAATTAAAAAAGATATTTAAAAAGGAATTGATAAGAAGTTGGTTCAAAAGGAAAGAAGAAAATTTTTTAAAAAATAGGAAAAGAAAAAAAACATAGAAAATTTTAAAAATTAACTTTGAGAAACTAAAGAATCATGGAGAAAAACTTGTGAATTCTATGTGCTATGTTCCCCTAGCACTGGAGTTTTACAGTTTTCAATGATCAGTAAGTTTGCTCTTGGTGGGATGTTCTTGCTGATCTTCTGGGGGAGGGTCCTGTTGCATTGATTCTCAAATGTCTTTGTCCAGGAAAGAATTGAACTGTACTTGCCAGGGGCTAGGCTAACTAATCTTCATGGGTTTGCTCTCAGTAGCTTTTGTTCCTTGAAGGCTTTTTACAATGCTTTAAAGGGTGAGAATGAATATGGTGACCTCCCAATCTCTGGCCCCAGAGGTACCAAGAGCTCAGGGCCCCACTCCTCAATGCACCCTCAGAGAAAAGCAGTTAATAACTCCTGTCTCCTTAGTCTCTGGCCGCACTCTATGCTCACCCAGACTGTGACTGCGCATTTCTATCCTTGGCACATAACCACATTTGGAGTCTCCAAACCCAGCAGATTTCTGAAGCATGTGCCGATGCTACTACTCCCATTGGAGGAAGGGGGTGGGGATGTCTCCCTGAATCTTCTGTTTGTTGAGGCCTTGCTTGAAGAGCTCTGAATATATCACATCAGTCCTTTCTGGCCTGCCACATTTCTGTGGATAGGTCATCTGCCTATTTAATGTTTCCATCATTGTAGATGACAGACCTCTAAAAGTTTCAATTTTCTTGTATCAATATCTTCACGTTGGAGTCACTTCTCTGCATGTCCTTCCAGAAATGATCATTTTTCTGTTCATAGAGTTGCTGCTATTCTTTTCTTTGATCTCCTGTAGAGTTTGTAGGTTTTCAAAATGATCTGATAACTATCAAGCTAAATTCCTGGGACCAGATGAAATTTAGATCTCCCACTCCTCCACCATCTTGTTTATCCTTGAAAACTGAAGGTTATGTTCAGAAAAGTCTGTACCCATAATGTTCACTGCAGCTTTATTTGTACTATCCCCAAACTGGAAATAAACAAAATGTTTTTCAAAGAAAAAAGAGATAAACGAACTGTGATATGTCCATATAATGGACTATTATTTAGCAATAAAATGGAATGAATTATCAATACACAAAATAGTTGAGTAAATCTCAAGGACATTTTGCTAACTGAAAAAGAGCCAAACTCAGATGGACACTTATGGTATGATTCAATTTATATAATAATTTTGAATCAACAATTGTCATAATGAATAACAGGTCAGTAGTTGCCAAGGGTTAGAATTTAGGAAAGGGTATGATCATTAAGGGGTAACAGGAGGGAGTTCCTTTATGGTGATGGAAAAACTGTATTCTATTTATGTTCATTATATTACTCTAATCTACACATGTGATAAAATTTCATACAATTATATACCCACACTCATAAAACTGCATGTAGAAACTAGTGAAATACAACTGTACTTGAGTTAATAATACTGTAAAAATTTTAGTTTTCAAGTTTTGATAATATACAATGGTCAGATATTACCATTGGAGAAATTTGGGTGAATAGTACATGGACACTACTATTTCCCAACTTGTTGTGAGTATTTAACTCAAAATAAAAATTACAAAAAGTAATAAGGAATCACCTAAAATTAACTGGGGCACCTGGGTGCCTCAGTTGGTTAAGTATCTGCCTTTGGCTCTGTTCACAATCCCTTGGTCTTGGGACTGATCCCTGCAAAGGGCTCCCTGCTCCGTGGAAAGCTTGCTACTCCTTCTCTGTCTGCTGTTCTCCTTGCTTGTGCTCTCCCTCTCTGTCAAATAAAGAAATAAATAAAATCTATTTTTTTTTAATTTACTGAACAGAGAAGGCTGGTATTATATCAACATGTATTTGTAAGAATTTCTCCAATAATTTGTGTGTAAGAATTGGAACAAAACCTCAGACTCCATTTTCTCCTAGACTGAACATAAAATTCTATTGAAATACTTGGTCAACCGAAGAACTGAATTTTGTGACAAAATATAGCTAAAATGTTATTATGATAGATATTACATTTATATTTGAAAGGGGGTGATTATGGGAGCAATAAAGGGTTAGAAAGAGGTTGGATTGTCTACGGAATGGTTGCCATTATTTCTATCCTTATATGCACACTCTTGGGTAGTCTCTTCCAACATTGACCCTGGTTTTGGCTATGTGATTTTTTTTTTTGGTCAGTGGTACACTAGAAAGAGGAGATATGAACAAGTTCTTGTTCACCAGGTATTTCTCTTTCTGTTGGAGTCTTTTTGCCATAATGTGGAGAAGCTCAGGCAAGAAAGATGGAGGATGAAAGGCTGACCACAGAGAGAGGTTCCCCAAATGTCCCAGGTGAAGCTTTAGACATGTGAACAAGGCCACCTAAAACCACCCTGTCCAGGCTAGCCAGTCCAGAATACAACTACCCTGTCAACACCTGGAGAGAAAGAGAGAGGGTAAAAACAATCTATCTATTATCTATCTATCATCTATCTATCTATCTAAATCACTGATGAACTTGGTTGTGGAAATATTAGAAAGTTTTCTTCTGAATGTTTCTACTTGCTTAATGAAATAAAATCTACAGATCATCATTTCAGAGGAATAAGGAAGCTGTCAGGGATTTGAAGATAGAGGAGGAAGGTATGAAATATTTATCTCATATGATAGAAAGTTAATCAACAGAGTAGATCCAGTAGGATTCAACTTGTGAGTTGATGTTATAAATATAAATTGAAACCTGTCACCATGGCTCATTTTTGTTTTTCTTTTTGTCTTTTTTCTAGTCATGCTCAGCTTATCAGGTACAGACATAGAGTAGGTAGAGCATTTGGCTTGAACAGAATTGGGGTTTTGACAGGCAAGAACTATGGAACAAGGGAGAACCAATGGAATTGAAGCTGGGTGGAAAGGAGAGGTCATTGTGATGGACATCTGGGTAAGAAGAGAGCCTACGGGGCAATTATCACAGGCAAGAAAAACAAAATAAAACAAAACAGTGGAGGTGTTGAATTACCAATATCACTGGAAAGAATTGTTGGAGTGATAATATTGGAGTCTACAAGCTAGAGAGAGGGAAGATGGTGCTTACAGAGTAGAAAATTTAAAATCTAAATTTTAAAGTTATTGGACGTAAGGGGGTGAAGAAACTAGACGGGCAAGGTGTTAGATGAATTTTCTTTTTGGATATTAAAGTTGCATTCAATGAAGACAGTAAACCATGAACTAAATTATTCAAAATACAAAGGGGATGGCCAGGCATTTATGTATCTGACTATAAAATGGAGAAGTGGCTAATTGTACAGTCAACTGTGTGCTTCTACAAAGTTGTGGTTTGGGGAAGGTGGGAGGAAGGAAAAGTGATCTAGAATTGACTGTGAAGAGCATGGTGGGAACATAAACCATTAGTTTACATATTAATTAAACAAATCTTTATTACTTTCCCATATGACCCAATCTCTATTTAGGTACTAGGAACACATTAGTGAATAAACCATGAGGTCTTCTGGTAGATGGCATTTGTGTCAGTACTCCAAACAATTTTAACTTTAACTATTTTATTTTATTTTTTTTAAAGATTTTATTTATTTATTTGACAGAGAGAGATCACAAGGAGGCAGAGAGGCAGGCAGAGAGAAAGAGGAGGAAGCAGGCTCCCTGCCGAGCAGAGAGCCCGATGTGGGACTCGATCCCAGGACCCTGAGATCATGACCTGAGCCGAAGGCAGCGGCTTAACCCACTGAGCCACCCAGGCGCCCCTAACTTTAACTATTTTATATAGATGAGTTAATATATGATGCTGTGTGCAAAACTCTAAAATACATTTTATTTATGCACTTCAGAGGTAGAATCTACATGCTTTCCATGCTTGATATTCATGAGGAGATATAAATCTTTGGAGAAATATTTTAAGAGGAAGGAGGTAGGGGATCCATTAAAAATGGGGCTCAAACTGCTCAAGGGAGATTAGTTTAAGGAAGAAGATGAAAGAATATTTTGACAATATTGAGGATACAGAATATTTTGTTGATAACAGGTATTGAATTTCAAAGCATACAGTGGGAGATCAGAGGTAAATGAGAGATCAAATCTGATTGGTTGATATATGAACAATATCTAGAATATAATAGCCAGTTTATTGTGGTGATCCAAATAAACAGGGCTGTTAGTCTAATGGAATTAATCCCAATAGCTTCTGAAGAAACACTGAACAATCCATTCCTATTTGGGGATTGGATCCTTAAGTAAACTATAGTGGTAAGAATTTGAATATAAACAATAAGAGCCATGATAATTCAGATAATAAAGAGTTAATTTACTTTTGGAGATATTGCTGCTGAAAGCCTCAAGTCTAGGACTTTGTAGCCTGACTATAAATGAATAAGAGAAAAAGAGAGCAGAGAGTAAAGATGACTGCATACATAATTCACATGTGTTTGTTAGCGTTATTGTGTAAGAAATTTACAATTCATAATGAATATTAAGCATGTGGCAGGTAGCATCATTGGTGCACATATAGTTTCTTATAATTTTGCATACACCTATGATACATTAATTCACATATGTAAAATAATTAAGTTAAATTTATTCTGGAAATGCTGACATTAATATTCTCTAAAAAGCAAATTTAATCTGTCACATGATAGTTATAGGAATAGACAACAAAATAAGTTATACATATATCTAAAAAGGTAAGCATCAGATGTTTTTATAAACTTGTCAGAAATCTGGGAAAGCTAATCAAGAAAAAAAATGTCAAATGCTCATTATTTTACAGTAGTTAGAGCTTTCATATAAAGATATATTTTGTGTTTCCAGGCTAAAATGTTGCACCTTTTAAAACCCAATTTAGATAACCACCATGAATTTCCAACAGTAACTTTACCCTTTTCACTTAAAAATTTACTTACTTATTAGAGAGATAGAGAGAGAAAGAGGCAGAGGGAGAGAGAATCTCAAGAAGACTCCATGCTGAGTGCAGAGCCCAGCTCGGGGCTCTATCTCATAACCCTGCAACTATGACCTGAGTTAAAACTAAAAGTTAGATGCACAGCTGACTAAGCCACGAAGGTGCCCCTCCAACAGTGACCTTAAATCTTAAATATATGAGTAAGAAATTTTACTGGGGCATATAATTAGAGAATAATACATAAAATAACTCTATATAACTCATTCTACACTTTCAAGCTTAATTTTTAAGTGATTGCATTACTTAGCAGGAGTAAAAAAAAAAAAAAAATTCTTGGATCCCTCCAAATCTGTCAATATACTCAAGATGTTATGTAATCTGGGTGATCTTACTAGCCAAAGGTAGAACAAACAAATAAAATACTTCTTATAATTATTTCTAATTGTTATTGCTGGATAGCATTTTAGATTGTTTCTTGCTAATGAATATTATTCTAAAATTCACCATATTCTTTCTTATTCAAAACTCAATCTCCCAACACCAGGCAGGTATTAGTATAGCAATAATCTATGCCCTTGAGTCTTGATACTTTTTATGTTACATTTTAAAACCATTAATAGTGTGTAATATGTCCTTGATCTCTAATACATCCAACTTTGCAAATGAATCATAAAGAACATGAGATATATTATTAATGAAATATTGTATATTATAAATACTAAACTCAATTTTTATAATTTATTTGGTGCTATCTCAAAAACAAACTGACATAATAACACCCAAAAATGGAATAGAATCGTCTCAGAAAAGTTCATTCTTCAAATGGAAACTGCTTTAAACTATCTTAAACGGGATGTTTGTGTGTTATGGGAACCTACAGGCTACTAATAGAATTCAAATGCAACTGAAAAAAATCATCCTTATAAGGTGAGAAGACTGCACCATTGTAGTAAATGTCCACCTCACTGGGGACTATGACTCGTAAGACTATTGTTTTTCCAATAATAGAGAAGTAGGACACATACACCTCAAAAAGCCAGTCACTCCCAATAATAGTCATTTTGTCTCTCTAGAGCTAAGTAATTAATATTTAGATCGATGGCCAAGTAGAGAGCCCCTCTAATAATTTATAAGGTGTGGATAATCAGTGGCACCTTCCATAACATAAATTCCTGAGACTAAAGCTTTGTTTGCCATATGACTTGGTACATAGTTGGTAAATATTGAATAAAAGAATAAATAATCAATCTAATCTAGTAAATGAATTAAGAAGCTGTAGGCCAAATGAAAAGGAATGACTTTTCTACAAAGTGAAATTACTCCTAGTGATATTGCTTCCTGCAGGACCCATTCCAGGTTGTGAGGTGACCAAAGGCCAGACAAGGTGATAATCATCCATGTTCTTTGAGGGAAGATGGTCTGGTTCATTTTCAATTCAGGGCACACATTAAATTATTTTAAATTTCTATGAAAATTATATTCTCTAATGTTTTATTTAAGAAAAATTCATAATAATGAATTTTTATTCTTATTATTAAATAAGAAGTATTCTTATTATTTAAATAAGAAGTATTCTTATTATTAAATAAGAAGTATTTACCATCTAATAACATGGTTTTAAATAAGAAAGTATATTAATCCCACCTATATTGCTTGCTATTTTTACATCACCTAGTTTACTTCTCTTATTTTGATTTGATACATTTGGATATTCATTTCATTTCAATAACAAGTGAATCAAATCTTAGAGTTTACTTTAAATGAAAACCGTTTCAGTAATTTCAAAACAAGGTTTCAGGGTCATAATACTTAGTTTTTCCTGTTCCAAATAAATGGGTTTTAAACAAGTTGGTTTTGTAGCACTGATAAAGCATAGGTAAATAAATAAATATCATTTTGATTAGGTGCATAAATATTTATGATAGTCACTTATGTAACTCTAAAATTAATTTTGAGCTAAATGTTTAAACTCACTGCATATTAAAATATGTGCATGCACCAATGTGGGTAGACACGTACATACATACACACATATATATAACCAAACTTAAGATATAAAAACACATGTGATTCTAATTTTTTACCTCATGTATATTATGGCTATAGATCATTTTATTTTAATATATATTAATGAGGAAATATACTACATCTTATTAGTCATTAGCACTGAGGAGAATTAAGACTCATCTATTAATCAGATCTTTTTTGGTGGGGGTGGAAAAGGAGTGTTCCTTTTTTCTTATACATTAAATTGTTCGATTGGTGTCAATGAAGTAATAAAATACCATGTTTTAACATACATATATCCAGTCATTGGAATATCCTTAGTTTCACCTATACTCATCTAAATCATTTCCTTTTTTTTTTTTTGAAGATTTTGTTTATTTTGTTTATTTTTTTTTTTACTTTTTTTTAGATTTTGTTTATTTTAAAGAGGGAGTATAAGCAAGGGGAAGAGCAGAGGGGGTGGAAGATGGTGGGAGATAGAATCTCAAGCAGACTCTGTGCTGAGGATCGAGCCCAACTTGGGGCTGGATCTCAGACCCTAAGATCATGACCTGAACTGAAACCAAGAGTTGGACTCTTAACCAACTGAGTCATCCAGGAACCCCCTATTTCTAATATACAGTTTAGCTGGTTTGTAAGTTAACAGAGAATGCACCTTATTTAGCACAAGTTAAATACAAATTAGAGACTCCATCTATGTGAGATAGTAGTTGTTTTCTAAAAGTATAAGGTCGAATTTTGAAATCTTAATGACATCTACCTCTTTTATTGATCAATCAAGTGCATTAATGTGAAAGAACATTAACATCAAACTTACTGCAGTGAACACCGTTGCTTGAAGCATTCTTCACACATACACAGAAAGCCGTATTAGTTGTTAGAGCTTCATGATTTTTTAATCATTCTATAATTTACTAAATGACATCTGAACTTTAGCTTTAACAGGATTTTTCTTCATGAAATATCTATTCTATTTGCCTAGTAATTATGTAGTGTTTCGGAGTGAAGATGAGAGTGAAAAAATATATATTCTATTTTATTTTTTTCATTTTTTATGATTATCTATATATACTTATGTTCAATAATATGAAAGGTATAATTTAAAGCCTATATTTCAGGGGGAAACTTCATTTAAATATAAACAAAAATCCAAGAACATGTGAAAATTGATTTATTATCCATGGAACAGGATAAATTGATCACAAGACGTCAATTTAAGTATGTTACCATTCCTTTTAATGTAAAATAATTATGTTTCAAGGATTTCTTTAGCAGCCTATTAATATATACACCTTGGGTGTCTTTTCAAGTAAAAGGAGGCAAATTGGGGGGCTTTACAATACCAGACAGGTATTAATATACCAATAATCCATGCCCTTGAGACTTAATACTTCTTATATTATGTTTTAAAACCATTAATATTGTACAATATCTCCTTCATCTCTAATATACCCAATTTCACAAGTGAATCATAAAGAACATGAAATATATTATTAAAGAAATACTGTATGTTATAAATACTAAACTCCATTTTTATAATTTATTTGGTGCTATCTTATTATTACTAATTTATAATAAAAATTAATTTTTCCCATTTTTAGAGTCTACATGGATGCATTTACCCAAAAGAAATTAATAGTATTTATTATTAAAAGACGATAACTCACCATAAGAAAATCTTAATATTTTACATTTCTTTTTTCTTAATTTTAGCTATTCCCTTCATCCATAGCCTTCTGTTTCTCTTATCTCACCCAGCCTAGCAGTTATGATTGGAAATGAATTATTAAATTGAGAAGGAAGCAATGCTAGTGGGCAGGAAGAAACACTCAAATCTCTCCAATTGAAATCACCTGTTACATGAAAAATGAGAAAGCATTCTTCATTCTACAGCCTTTTCTGGAATGCCAGTTGATGAATCTGCTTGGAAAAGTGTTTTATAAAGTTCATGATAGTGTTCCAGCATAGAGAATGAATCTTTTGATTTTTAGGTGTCTCAAAATTTAACAGAGTGATTTGTTTTCTCTTTCTCTTTCAAGACACAATTCCTCAGCAATTCTTTTTAGCTTTGTCTTCCAAATCTGTCCAGAATACAAAAATTCTTATTATCCTCACTATTCTCCTTATGGTGCAAATCTTTACTGTCTTTGGCCTAAACTGTGGCAATAGCTTCCCAGGCGATCTTCCTGCCTTATCTTTGTTCCCCCACCCCTCTTCTACAACAGCACCATCTCAGCACAGTAGTGTAAAATGGATTATGTGACTGTTCTATTCAAAATCCTCCAGTGGTTTTCTATCCCACTGAGAATAAAGATCAAGTCACTCAAATAAGCTACAAGATCCTGTTTCATATGTGCTTCCCATATAACTATCTGCCTTACCTCTATCTTTTACTCATCTGCTCACCCTACCCCAGACACATTGGGCCTGCCTTGTCCTGCTCCCAAGACAAGGGGAGCTCACTACTAAAGAAAGCTTGAAATGCTCTCCTAGTTATCTTCTTGACTTGCTTTCTTACCTACTCTAGATTATCCAAATATCAACTTTATGGTGAGAATTTTCCTGATCACCCTGTTTAAAATTGGAATTCTTCCTAATTCCCACCATTCCTTTCCAATGCTCATATTTTACTTTTTCTCTACCATACTTAAGACTTTTAAATACTACACATAATTTTTTTTGTTTGATGTATTTTCTCCCTTCCAATAGAATGGCATCTACATGAAGACAGGAGCTTTTTTGTCAGTTTTGTTCATTGATGTAGCTTAGTGACTAGAACAATGCACATAACAGAGTGCTCAGTGCGTATATGCTTCAAAGTAAATTTTGAAAAACAAACCTGTAAGGTCAACTAAATGAAAGGTAATTATTTGTATTCTATCAGCTTGACTGCAGTCAGAAAAACTGGTTCTTGTCAGTAAATACAGTCAGTGCTACTATAAAATTGAGATTCTCAGTATTTCTTTACTGTTTAAATGAAATCATTATTATTGAATTAGTTTCTCACGAATGGAGACACTAATATTTTGTCTTATAATTTACTATTTTCCCAGGCATTAACCTCCATGCAAACTAATTATTCAATTTACAGGTATTGCTATTGGCATGTAGGATTGTAGAGGCTCCAACAGTATTGCAACAGAATTAAGAATGGGAAATAGAAAGAGCAAGGGGAGAAAAAGTAGAAGGAGTTGAATAGATATTTATTACCAGTACCAAATCTCTATTACTACTCCATCTAAATAATTTTGAGAACAGTGACAGGGCTTGTCTTAAATGCCTTAATATTATGTCATAAGGGGAAAAACATATCTCTGAACAAATATTCATGGGTACTTAATTTTGGACTGGGCAGGCTAAAATGCTATAACACATAGACTGGAAATATAGTGTCTCAAACAAAAGAGAAGTTTATTTTCTTATTGCTTAAGAGTCCAGAGCATGTTATAAGACAACCAGAGGTAGAAAATGGGGGTGGCTTTACTTCAAGCCTACTGACAATTGCTCTGTCATTTTCAGTAATTGGCTTCTAAGATTACTCTTGTCCTTGTCATCGATACCCCGTCTCTCCACCAGGGGAAAAGAACATAGAAATGGCACATATCACTTCAAATAATACTCTTATAGAGAACTTAATAACATAACCACATTTAACTTAAAGGAGGCTAAGAAAAAAATTAGGTCGTCAGCCAGGCTAATAATATGGAAGAAGGAGAGAGTGGCTTCTGGTGAACAGCTAGTAGTCTCTGCCACACTGTGGCCTTTTGCCCACCAAACATCTGTGCCATTCTTCTTTCCACGTGTTCTCACTGACCTTGCACGCTGTGCACCAAAGGAGACGACACAAAGTGCTACTCCTTTACTGCAAGTACCTCATAATGCATGATCTCTGTGAGATGCTCCGTCCGCTCTACTGGAGGCAGAGGCATCTCACGTCCTGGTGACAAATAACAGACAAGTTTTTGTCTTTTCTGTCACCACAAAAATATGTACCTTGAAGCAAGGACAGAATAACTGCAACACAAACTCCAATACAAAAGTAGAAAAATGGGGAACACACAAGAGTTGCTAGTCTAAATAGTGATGGAATCCTGGGCAGGCATCATGAGGAACTTTGCCATGGCACTAAAGAATAGTGATTGAATCATGTCTCTCTTCCTAAAAGAATCACCTGTGCCCGTGGTTCTCTCTGGTCTCTGTCTTTGTTTGGGGAGGTTTTGTTCTTGTTCCTTATCCTCTATGACCAGAACTAAAGTGGGTGCTATGGCCTGTGCCTTCAGTGCACACTGTAAAATACTAGAAGTGAACTTCCTTTGGATGCAAGTTCAGGGACCTGAGGACGGTTTTGAAGTTTGAAGGGTCTGAAGAGTCAGGGTTATTAAGAATAAGATAAAATTTTCTAAACTCCCAAGGTTTCTAACATATTTTCTTCCAGTCAATGCAATGCAGACGTAATCACAAATTACTTTTCTAAACATAGTTCTTAAATCTGCTTTATTTTTCTCACTCAACTTAATCTTAAGGGCATCTGAAACAACACTCCTGAATATAAGGATAGAAGATTTGTATCTCACTGTCTGGGGTCCAGAAGCTGTTGAATGTTACAAGTACCTCTGTATCCTTCCATCCTTGTCTTAAACCACTCCGTTTTTGCCAGTGTAATATCTTGTTACAGCAGTGGAGGCAGTTACAGTCAGTAACATTTTGGCTGTTCCAAACCCTTCCCCTCAAGCTAGGAGCTAAGCAGGTAAATGGTCTGCCTACCAAATATCAGAGTGATAGTCTGGTAGAACCCCTCAGCCAAATCCCAGCTACCATGGAAGAAAAACAACTAGGAGTCACCTAGAATAACCTACCTGACATAATAAATTGCAGATGTATTGCACATTCTCTGATTGCTTCAATATTGCTGCATTTTAAAATTACTTGTAATCTCATTGAAGGTAGTTATGGAGTCTTAAATTTTTCCAATATCTATAACACAGTGTAACACTATTCATTTTATGAATATTTATTGATAATCTTATTCTTTGAAGAAACACTAGCTATTTTTTATAGCTGAATGAGATCTTTTCTGATTTTCCTATCCCATTTTAGTCACTTTTTAGATTTATGTAGGATAAGACAGAACAATTAAATTTTATCTTGAATGTAAATGGGAGCAGGGAGAGCACTTTCTCCACATGTATACTTGATTTTTTTTTTATCATTCATGCAACCAAACTACTATGTGTCAAGCACTGCCTACTTAGGATCCAATGGTGTGAGTATGTGTGTATGTGTGTGTATGTTTAAGTGTGCATGTGTGCTTTTAGATTGACTTTTAATAAATATACTTGAAAATTAAGGTTAAAAATCAATGATTGCTAGTTGAAATACATATAAATTTCCACTTTATATAAATAATCATTTCAGAAGATCATTGAAATACTCCTGTTAATTATTCATAGAAACTTCGTAGAGTGTCGATACGTCCAAACTAATCATACCGCAGATACTGTTCAGAGATTCTTCTTAGCACTTAGTAAATGTGACTCGATCTGGGATTTTTTATGTTAATTGTGATTCTCAGTTATCCAACTTTCTGATAAAAAGATAATTGGGTGCATTTGGCAAGAAATGTCCAATTGAGGAGCAGTTGCAAAACTAGGGACCTGACATCAACTAACAGATGCTCAAGACTAAGCCAGGAGCTCAAAGATAAAAACAAATTGTAAAAGAGAATAATATATTTTAATCTCCTCCTTCTCTGGTGAGCAGCAGAATCTATCAATATAATTTTTTTCACTAAAAGTATATGGCATCAGGATAAGAGTATATGACTCAGCACGGCACAGCTTCTGCCACCAACATCTTTCAAAGGCAAAAGATCTCTCCCCTTAAATCACATAGGTTCCATTAACCTATGAAATTATAAAGATACCAGTTTTAGACATATCTACAAAGTACTGATCCATGAGTAATGAGTAACTTTAAATTGCAACCCAGTGTTTTGAATATGCCTCATATATCAATAGTTACTATAGAAAAAATTAATTTCTCCCTTACTTGCCACAACCTCAGCTTCAAAATTGATATATATTTGTTTCTCTTTGGTGATGAAAGTAAGCCCTTGACATTGACAGGAAATTTGAAATATAAAGAATTTTTGACATCAATTAGGAGCAATTTTGATCTGCTATATCAAAATATACAGGGCATCAACTGGAAGAGACAGTATCTGGATATCAGAACCACAGAAAAAAGTCATTAAATCAAAATCTTTGAAATCATTCCAAGTAGGGCTGAGTCTAGTGGGAACCAGTTTTTAAACTACAGTTGTTGTTGTTGTTGTTTTTTAAACATTGAATGATTAAAACTTTGGAAAATATATTATAATATAGAATGTACCACAATCTTCTATTAGGATTCTCATCTAAGTCAACAGTGATAAAAATTAAAATTTGATACTAGTGTTAAACTTCAGTTACAGAAAATAAATGAGTCTTAGAGATCTACCATATAACACAGTATACACAGTTAACAACAATGTATTGTATAGTTAAAATTTTTGCTAGATTTAATATTAAGAACTCTTGTCAATAATAATAGTAATACAAGAAGACAGGAAAAAGCTTTTGGAGGTAATATTAGATTTATGTCATAGACTGGTGATGGTGTATATTTATTCATGGGTATATACTTATTACCAAATTTATCAAATTGTATACATTAAATATGCACAGCCTTTTGTATGTCAATCTTACCTCAGTAAAGTGTTTTTTAATTCCAATATACTGTTATAATAAATATTTATTAAATCTGATCACATAATATAGAAACATAATAAAATTAAGAATTGCATATGATTGATTACTGCACAAAAGCAAATGGTATACATTTGAGAATCAAAACACATTTAAGTTGTCACTACTTGAGATAGAAATGGGTCTAAATTATATTATTAGGAGCCATGTTTTCTGATGCAGACTATGCCAAACATTATTTAACTGAATCTGTATAATTCAGGTGGGTTATGTCATTTATTCATTAATTTCCTATATCGGTCAAGTCAGGAGACAAAACTCTAACAACATTTTAACAGTAAGAATTGAATTTATGGGATTGTTATCTATGTATAACGTTGTTGGATGACTAAGTAGAGAAAAAAAGAACTGCCACTGCCAGAAAGAGCTACCATCCATAGGATTTAGTGAATAAAAGAAATAGGGTGGATTGTTGAAACCTAGGAACTTGAAGAGGGGTGCCTGTAGAACTGAAACTTAGCTCTTGGAGGAGGAGGACCCTTGTCTACTGGTATTGGTGTTCCTCGGCTCAGAAATGGGGCCATGATGGGCTGGGAACACAGACCTCTGAGAAAAGGGTGCCTGTTTGCTGGAGTTAACGTCTTTGATGACAGCATAATGCAGCTTTTCCGCAAGCATTAGAAAAACTGCCAATTTATCTGGATTTATCTGCTGTGAAGAACAAAGTGCTATTGCTGAAGTGAGGTGTTGCCAGGGTGACGCTTACTAGAACTACAGGTCCAGAAGAACCCCACAGGAAGGAGATGAGAATCAAGTCTCCCCCTCCTCCCCCAAACCTGCAGTTTCCTACATGCACCCTCTATTGCCAAAGCCTAACAGAGAGTCTGCTGACAAAGCAAAAATGTGCATAGTCTGCAAAATTCCAGTTGCAGCATTACAAAAACAGGCATAGGAGGATAAGTTTGGTACTAAGAAGAAACAGCATAATAACTACTACATTAGGAGACAGTCCACTTATGCACAGGACATAGTAAAGCCTTTTAATGAATCCTTCCAGAAAACCAGACGTTTTGTAAGCATCTTACTTGACCTTTCTCCTAAATATTACCCAGAATTCAAGAAAGAATTGGTAGAATTTGTTCAAGGTATTGCTTTACTTGTAACCCCAAATCAGTAGTGTTTACTGTCACAGTGAGTCCATTTTTCTCCTACAAGTAAACTACAATAGCTCAGTGACAATTATTTACCTAAACTTTTAAAAGTCATTATCACATATTTAGAATCCGAGCACTATTTCAATAATTAAAGTGATAAGGAGTCTGACTGATGATTTATAGTCCCTTAGTTAGCTGAAGCAGTCAGGATATTTGATAGTAGCTTTTTGTATCCTATTTTAAACCTAACAGAATAGAATAATCATACATAAATATATGGATGAAAGGTATTTGACACTGTAAAATAATACATTTGACTGTCTTAAAAATATAAAACTATAACCATGCAGTTTTTTACAGGACTTTGCATACATCAAATTGCATTAATTCTTGCAATTTATGAATTGACAAGAAGCATTTAGTTTGGGTGTATTATACCAAAATTAAGCATAGAGCAAGTTATTATCTCTGTCATATTCATGTCTATTAAATTGCTGGTTTGAATATAAAGAAATCCTGTGGAAGAGAGAACTAAAATTCTAACCCTTTAAAATAAGTATTTGTTTCTCTCCTGCTTAAAACAAACAGCTTTCTAATGAAACAATTCTAATCCTATTACATAGGCTTGATCTGTATACTTACATTTAGAAAAGACTATTACATCAACAATGATTAATAGAGTTAGAAATGAATTTCACAGAGATTATTTCAGTAGCTTTCTATAATTTTATCAACCAACAAGTTTTTTTTTTTTTAATGTTTCCTGGTCATAGTGCTGAGAGAAAAAAGCATTACCCATGTATATTTATTAGTGTAGAGGGTTAGTAATATTTAATATTTCTTACCTATTAACATCCCAAATTTTGCTAGTTGTATCCAGGGAGGAAGAAGCCACAAAATCACCACAGGAGTGCCACGTGCAGGACCATACTGCATGGCTGTGTCCTTCAAAGGTCAAAATGCAATTGCCTTTAGACAGGTCCCATAATTTAACTGTAGTGTCACCGCTTGAAGTAGCCAATTTGTTGCCACTATTTGCAAGAATATAAAAAGGTAATTTGTTAAAAAGTCAATTTATGATTTTTTTTATGAGTGGTTATATGCTATCATTAATTTGTGTGTGTATCTGAGTAGCTTTTGCTTCTAATGACATATTAAATGCTTTAATCTTATTCTCTTATTTGACTCCATGTAATTAGGTATTTATTTGTATTGTTCAGTAATTCAAGTTGATGAGAAAACTGCTGTTGCACACTTTCTAGATTAATTCTTTAATAATCTTCTAGATTAATACACTAAATCAGTATTTTTTTTAGTATGTATTTGTTTGAGGGCTATATGTTAGGTTCTGTGGATAATGTAGCCTCAGAATGATGAAATTTTAGACATTGGCTGACATAATTTCAAAAACATTGTATAATACAAAACAATAGGTCAGCAACTGTTTATTTGTGGATTAACTAAATGCTCCAGGAATGCTGTTTTGATGCTGAAAAAAGTAAACCGGAATGAGATTTTGAGCTAGATCTTGAGAGAGGAAAGATTTTGAAGAGTTGAGTGAAATTGAGGATGAGTTATTGGATTTTCCACTTAGGTCACTGGTAAATGTTTAAAAAAGCAATGACTTTCGAGTGGTGGACATGAATGCTAGTTTAAGAAATGAATGGGTGTTAATGACATGAGCAGAAACATCTAGGGCTTTTTGGTAAAATATTAATTCCAAGAAGATTTTAATTCCATCAGTTTCTTCAGATCCTTCCTCATTGCATGACCCTTCTATGAGTTCTCTTAGTAAGTTTTCTCCCTAAATATAATGAATTGCTTATTTGTGCTTTTTCCCTGTGATTTTGACTGGGAACTGTTTCCTCTCTGTTTCAATGGCATCAAGCACTAGGACTGACTAACTGAAGTACTCAGCAAATGCTTCCAGAATGAATAAATATATGAATGAATGAAGTTATGCCATAAAAGAATAAGGAAAGGTACTCAGTATTTCCAAGAAAGGAATGGAAAGATCCAGGTAAGAGTTTGCTTACTTGCTTTCTTTTTTTCCCCCTTTTTTCTGAGAGAAATAACATTTTTAAGTGCAAGAGAGAAAGAATCACTGGAGAGGGAGAGCTTAAAGGTGGTGAAGGAAAGGTGGATTACAGAGTAAAGAAGTTCTCATTAAAGTTATAAAAGGATATCCATTTTACTTTTCAGATTAGCAGAGTTAAAAATAAATTACTCTATGACAGGTAGTCCTTCACTAACAGAGAGATGTTTAAAACTTTTACTTTGCGGCTTTTTTTTTTTTTTTAAGATTTTATTTATTTATTTGACAGAGAGAGAGATCACAAGCAGGCAGAGAGGCAGGCAGAGAGAGAGGAGGAAGCAGGCTACCTGCTGAGCAGAGAGCCCAATGCTGGGGCTCAATCCCAGGACTCTGAGATGAAGGCAGAGGCTTTAACCCACTGAGCTACCCAGGCGCCCTTTGCAGCTGTTATTTGTACATACATTTACCGTCCGAAGTTTTACTTTTCAATACTGAAGACCTAAAGATACATTTGTCTAAAAATAGCCAAAAAGGAGTGCCTGCCTGGCTCAGTCCATAGAGCCTGAAACTTTTGATCTTGGGGTCATGAGTTCAAGCTCCATGGTGCCCCTAGAGCTTACTTAAAAAAATATCCAAGCAATGATGCCCCCAGTTTTATTTTTGTTTTTCAACATTTCGCAATTCGGGGTCTCTTCTGGTTCCATACAAATTTTTGGATTATTTGCTCCAGCTCTTTGAAGAAATGGCATTAAAAGTATAAATTGCTCTAGGCAGTATAGACATTTTAACAATGTTTATTCTTCCGATCAAGAGCATGGAATGGTCTTCCATCTTTTTGTGTCTTCTTCAATTTCTTTCATGAGTGTTCTGTAGCTCCTCGAGTACAGATCCATTACCTCTTTGGTTAGGTTTATTCCCAGGTATCTTATGGTTCTTGGTGCTATAGTAAATGGAATCAATTCTATACAGATGTAGTGAAAAGAAGCGCCATCTGTACCCCAATGTTTATAGCGGCAATGGCCACAGTCACCAAACTGTGGAAAGAACCAAGATGCCCTTCAACGGATGAATGGATAAGGAAGATGTGGTCCATATACACTATGGAGCATTATGCCGCCATCAGAAAGGACGAATACCCAACTTTTCTAGCAACATGGATGGGACTGGAAGAGATGTTGCTGAGTGAAATAAGTCAAGCAGAGAGAGTCAATTATCATATTGTTTCACTTATTTGTGGAGCATAACAAATAACATGGAGGACAAGGGGAGATAGAGAGGAGAAGGGAGTTGGGGGAAATTGGAAGGGGAGGTGAACCATGAGAGACTATGGACTCTGAAAAACAATCTGAGGGGTTTGAAGTGGCGGGGGGGTGGGAGGTTGGGGTACCAGGTGGTGGGTATTACAGAGGGCACAGAATGCATGAAGCACTGGGTGTGGTGAAAAAAATAATGAATACTGTTATGCTGAAAATAAATAAATAATTTTTTAAAAAATTACATAAAAAATATTCAAGCAAACCGAAAAATCAAAAATAATTTAACCATGCCTGTTTCTCAAACCTATCCTTCTGCTAGACTAGCATGCTATTATGGATAGAAGTCTTCATCAAGGATAAGAATTACTGTAATGTATTTCAGTCTGGCTGAAAACTCATGTAAGTTTTACATTCTTCTCCCTTGCTTTAAACTATGTGAGAAGAGAAACAAAAATCACAATAGTAATAATTACAACTGGAATGAAACACTTGTAATCATCTTTATACATGACATCAACTGATATTTTGTCAAGAATAAACAATATGCTCATAATCTTTTAATAAATTGAGGTTGTTGTTCAGGTGTATGAACTCAACCAAAACCAAAATATATAGAATATAAATTTCTGAATTTCTTTGAAATGTTTTGGCTTTTCAAGAGACATGGTTTGAAATATGTGAAACTGTATGCTTTGAGCTCATGAGAAAATAAAGACACTTGAGGACTGAGAGGGAGCAAGAAAGAGAGAAAGAATGATGAACAAAAATTTAAAAGGTGCTCTAAGTCATGCAAAAGTCAGAGTTTCCCTCAGCTCCCCACAAATAAGAGAAGTCAGAATCCTCAGAAAAGGGAAAAATAGATCCAGATTGTTAGCAAGTACACGAAATCATTCTAATTTACATTTGGTTAGCTTCTGGCTCTCCTGGACAGCTCACATAACCTTGGGCAGGCCATTTAACATTAACACTTAACATTTCTGAAAGTTATTGTCTTTATTTAAAAATAAAGCTCAATATAGCTTAAAGCATTGTTTCAAAAATCAAACAAGAGAATTCTTATGACAGCACATTTTTAATTCTGGGTAATCTTCCAAATTGATACTGTTTTTGAACGGATTCTCCTGTGATCTCTAGTTTAGTTTTTATGTGGAATTGTTCATCCATATGTCCATAAACAGTAGGATGGTATACAATTACTGCCATTCTACTATAGTTTCATATAGCTGTGTCTATCTACTCAACAGGATTATTTGAATTTGTAAAAGGACTCTCAGTTACTATAGAATAGGTATGTATTATGTAGCAGAAAAATAAATAACCAAATTATATTAAAATATTTTCTCATACTTTTTAGAGGTAAACAATAAAAATTTTGGTTCCAATGAGCTCATAAAATGATTATATATGGAAAACTCTAAACTTAGAATTTATATTACTTGAGAAATACTAAGACACATTTGATTTACATTTAATGTGCCCAGTTTGTGTGAGTCCTCCAAACTGAGTTAAGAGTTGAAACAAAAAGGGCTAAGACCGCTTTCATCCAAGTTGTTCTAAATCCTTTGTCTTGATACAGGGCTGCTGGCCACATTCAACTGGTAAGTGAGGGCACAGTGGCAGAATAAAGCAAATACCAGTCCACACAGAGAATGGTCTTTTTGGAAGTAAACAGTGCCCACAGCCAAGTGTTGTTCCCTTTGTTCTCAAATGATATATCCTTATTTTGTGTAGAACTCTAGAATCCACCAAGAACCATAAGTGAAGTGGATTCAGAAGACAGCATTCTGTGCAGATATTACAGATTCTAGCAAAAGAAGAGAGGCAATATTCAGTGTTCAGGAAAGAGTGGGCCATCCCTGCCTGGTGGTGAAACCACTGCCCTTAATTGGTTGGGTGTATTGCTTGGAGCTTCAGGTGAACCTTCGTTAGTTGTTTGAGAAACTTCAACTGGATTTTCAGCTCAGTCTTTCCACTTTTACAAGGAATGGCAAGATGCTGGCGAATGGACTCTCCAGTGCCTGGTATACAGACAGCTTCATAAGACATACTATTTATTGTGTGAGTATGTGAATGATGTATGTAATAAGGAAAGAGAGATTTCACTTACGCATAGATCTGTGTTAATAGAATGGAATAACCTACATAATTTAGGGTTTATTTCTATGTACAAGTTTATGTATAGCAAGACATCTTGGTACAGAGGACAGAAAAATGTTGGAATTCTAAAACTACTAGCATGTTACTAATTCTTTTTGTTTAATCCTGTGCATTTATGTTATTGTTCAGGTTGTAGATGCAAAAGGGCAGAAACCGGTAAGTTAGTTTATGAAACTTTATGTGGACATCATTAATAACGGTGTCATCCTAAAAATAAGATAGAGATGCCTAGGAATGTCTTTAAACTTTTAAGTATCAATTTCAATCTTGGAAATTATTTTATTATTTAATTCTCTTATTGTATCCAACATGCTTCTGAGTATTCCAGTTGTCATTCATTTGCACACATGTGACACATTAAAATGGAATACTCTTGAAAAACATAACCTGAGTAATTATTATATCTTGATATATATCCATAGGTACTAAAATATAGTTGTTCTCATATTTATTCAAATTGTTTCTATGCATACCTTATGACTTAGTGTCTGGAAAAAGTTATTTTCAGAATATTAAATCTATTTTTTTCAGCTATCTCAAAATTTCTACATTTCACACTTACTTTTCTTTTCTTTCTTTTGACCCAGTGTTCTAAAAGACACAGAATATTCATTTATTCATTTCACAGTTAGTCACATGCTCCGGACACTGTACTAGACAACTCCATCCATCATCATTCTGTACTTCTCAAATATATTAAGCATTTTTACCCAAGGATATCTCTACATACTTCCCCCAGCACTAAGAGGCGATCTCCCCTGGATATTCCCATGGCTTCCTCTATTACTTCATTCAAGACCTTCTCTTCAACTTTACCTTATCATGGAGTGAATCTCTGATAATCCCACTTAAAATATTACATCATCACAACTTTTTGCATCTTTGTTACTCTTTACTGTGTTACTTTTCTCTATAGCACTTATCACCATTTATTAAACTACACATCACTTATTTATTGCCTCTTTCTCTGCCAATGGAATGTAGCATATATGAGAACAGGAACTCTTTTTAAATTCACTGCTATATCTCCAAAGCCAGCTTCATACCTAGTGTGTAGGGAATCTCATTAAATAGCTATTGAATCAATTAATTAATACATGAAACACAATTATGTATATGCCAAAGTCCCTAAAGTCTTTCTATTTATTTATTTATTTATTTTAAGATTTTATTTATTTATTTGACAGAGTGAGAGAGAAGACATAAGCAGGCAGAGTGGTGGGCAGAGGGAGAGGAAGAAGCAGGCTTCCCGTCAATCCTATCGCCTTGAGGAGTTTCAAATTACCATCTCTCTGGGCCCAAAATGTGAAGACCCAGGTACTGCCCTTTCGCACACAAAGTTCTAGAATATTCCTCATTTTCATTCAGACCAGGACCAAGCCCTCTCTCTCATAACACCAAAGACAAGAGCTCTCAATCTGTAGCCCTCCTGTGTGTTTCTGACCCTTGGTTAACATGGACCATGGGACAGGCAAACCCACTCTTTATTAAGAATGAAATTTTTGCCATGGGCAGCAGACCTGGTCTATAGTCAGACTTGGCTGACACATCACCAAGTTGCTTACACACTGAAGGAATTTACACAACCCAATTTCTTCTCTAGTGATTGGGTCTCCCCCAAATAGTTTTATGCTACTATTAATTATTGAGTTTTTTAAAGTTCATTAACTTATCCAGATCTTCCTGAGCGCCCACTGTTTACCAGAGATACAAAAGATATGAAGGATGTGAAGTACACGTGTGACTCAAATTCTTTACACTTTTTCCTTTGGCTTAAATTGTGAGAGTTAGGAGTCTATACATTCAGAGATCACCTTTTTCACCTCCCCTTTGTCACTGCTTCTACTGAGTTGCCTGTGTTATTATGCCACTGTGCTATAATAAAGTTGAGCCACAACACTATGAAAATCTGTATTATTGAAAGGTTGTTGTTGAGGCTATTATTCACTAGATTATACATTACATAAGAAAATCAAATATTTTTAATACCCAGTGGTGAAATGCCATTCAGGTCTTAGCAACAGGAGTCATTGCTCCTGCTGAACAGTGTGAGGTGATTTCTTTCATTGACAATGAAAATCACACAGCTAACTAGGTCTACTTCTTCCTGATGATTGTTGGAACACTTAGTACAAAGTTAAAGCCCTCTTCTAGAAATTAAAAATAATATTATGTTTTGGTTTTTATCAATTAATGAAGGCCCATATAGCCAAATTTTAATACAGAAAATATAAAGTAGATTACATGCATTTTATGTATTAACTTTACTCCTGGCTTCATTATATTTTACCTATTTTAAGTTATCTTTCACCCTAATTATTTCTCAAAAAATTATCTTCTTATATGTGTTAGTTCTCTGAATTCCTTTAAAAATGAATAAACCAAATTATAACTTACAACTCTTAAAATGTATCATGTGCTGGATCCCCATGTACAGATCCCCATATAAAGATAACCAAAATAAATTCTGCCCTTAATGAACTCATGGTCTAATAAGTCATGCAAATATGTACCAATTATAATATTTTCATAAGCATTTTAATAGATGACATACAGATTATAGTGATAGGGCAGAGAAGGATATAAAACATTTTCTGGGTTTGGGTGGACATGAAGGCTTTGAAAAGGTGAACACACCTGAACAAAATCTGTTTATAAAAGCAGGTGTTCACAATGTAAAAGCAGGAAAGGAAAAAGGATGAGTGTTCAGCATGTGGAAATTGTGGCATAAAGAAATTTTTAAGTATTTTTGCATTCAAGAAGAAAAGGATAACAGAAAAACAAAGAAAAATAGATAAATAACAGCCTAAAAATAAAAGACTTTTGCTACAGTCCTAAAATGTATTAATGTGTAGGCTATGAGGAAAAATTAAAGGGTTTTAAAAAGAGTTAGGAAATGATGAAATATTAATTTTAGGATGTTAACACTGGAAACATAACAAGACCAGGTTTTTGTTTTAGGAAGAGCAGAAAATACATTTAAGAATTAATAGTGATTTCTATCTTTTAAAAGACTTTATTTATTTGCCCCAGAGAGAGAGAGAGAGCACAAGCAGGAGAAGAGGCAGGCAGAGGGAGAAGCAGGTTCCCCACTGAGCAGGGAATCCAATGCAGGGCTTGATCCCAGAACCCTGGGATCATGATCTGAGCTGAAGGCAGACACTTAACCAGCTGAGCCACTCAGATGCCCCAATAATGATTTCTGTTATAGGTTTGCACTTAATTATTGAATTCAGTTATTTTGAAATCTATGCTTTGTACAATTACAGTAATTCCCAGGTTTTAGCAAATGATTTTCAAGACAAGTGTCATCCTCATCTATCTGTTCTACTTAGATAATGGATTTTTCCAAGTCTAAGAGGTATTGAATGAGGGCATGCCAATTTTCCAGCAGAAAATTCCCCTCTAATGATATTTACCTTGTTTTGACTGCTGATCTAACTTAGTTCTGGATTACAGAATTTTCCGTTGTACTCTTTCCTGATTTTCAGGAGTACATGGTAACCAAAACATGTGGGTGTGATGCTGAGTTCAAGTCTTGGGAGGACTGATTTGACAAAATATTTAGGGTTAGCAGAAACAGCATATATACTTCACCACCCAAAGCCAATGTACTGTCTAAAAGCCTTATAAGAGATAGAACAATATATGTCTATGGTTGCAGAAGAAGCACTGCCTCTGTTTCTGATATAAAATAAGAGTTTTCTATAATTGGAAGTACCATATTGACAATTAAGATACTTTTTAAAAAATATTTTATTTATTTATTTATTTTAGAGGTAGAGAGAGACAATTAAAGAGAGAGAGCATGAGAGGAGAAAGGTCAGTGGGAGAAGCAGACTTCCTGCTGAGCAGGGAGCCCAATGTGGGACTCAGTCCCAGGACTCCAGGATCATGACCTGAGCTGAAGGCAGTCGCTTAACCAACTGAGCCACCCAGGCACCCTGACAATTAAGATACATTTAAAACTAGCTTGGTAAAAGTGAGCTCATGCATCACAGAATTCCATAATCTCAAGGGAGGAGAGCCCTTAAATCCATACAATCTGATCACACGTCCCTTGTTTTAATTATTTCTACAGCTATTCTATCATTTTAATGTCCAGTCTCTATTTAAAATTTCTAATAACAGGAAACGCAGTTCATTGGGTTTTAAGTAGGCTCTGTTATAGTCTTCCTTTTATTGAGCTTATTTTCTTCTATATAAAAAACTTCCCCTCCTCAAGTCAGTATAATTGTTGGCATCATTACAAATTCAAATAATCCCTCTTTCACTCAAAAGCTTTCAGAGTAGAGGAAGAAAACCAATATATCCTAGAAACAACTGTCCATTTCCTTTTCTTGTCACCCCAATTTTTTTCCATGCTACTTCCACTTTAGAGGTACACAGGGATCTTAGAAGCTGTACATCCACTCCAACTTGACTCACAACTGGTCTATTTCTCCTAAATAGGGCATATATTTGCATTATTCAAATCCAATCTCGTATTCTATCACTTCAAATATTGGTAATAAATATAAGATTATCTGTATTTCCACACATTGAGATGTGCGACTACAGTGTGTATTTCCATTCTCTGAGGCATGAGATATTCTTTGTTATCCTTTCACTAAGGACTTTCCATGTTTCATTTTCAATTTGTTATTTTCTTTTCCACAACAGATCTATTTTTTATGATGACCAGCCTCACATTCAGAGTGAAGTTCTCTTGATAAGATCAGTTTGTTTCAGGACAAACAAAGCTGTTTCTAATATTCTGAGCTATATTGTATTTTTGTCTGGGAACCTAACTGAATGAACATTTCAGTTTATGAATCTACTTTTCAGAAACCCAAACTTCATTAGTTTCAATCACTTTGAAAGTCATCTGTTTACCTTTCCTTTCCCTCCATCCCTGCAAATGTAGGTAAGAGAAAAAAGTAGTGGTGGGGACGCCTGCGTGGCTCAGTGGGTTGAGCCGCTGCCTTCAGCTCGGGTCATGATGTCAGGGTCTTGGGATCGAGTGCCGCGTAGGGCTCTCTGCTCAGCGGGGAGCCTGCTTCCCTCTCTCTCTCTCTGCCTGCATCTCTGCCTGCTTGTGATCTCTGTCAAATAAATGGATAAAATCTAAAAAAAAAAAAAAAAAAAAAAAGTAGTGGAACAGCGCATATATCCCCAAGTTCTCTAATTTCCTCTGGCTTCATAATCACTAAAATGTTTTACTGGTCTTTCTAGGAGTGTCATCTGTTCCACCATAAAATATGAAGTGGATAGGGAAATGATAGGATTTCGGCAGATTCTCAATCACATTTTTTTTAAAGATTTTATTTATTTATTTGACAGAGAGAAATCACAAGTAGACGGAGAGGCAGGCAGAGAGAGAGAGAGGGAAGCAGGCTCCCTGCTGAGCAGAGAGCCCTATGCGGGACTCGATGCCAGGACCCTGAGATCACGACCTGAGCGGAAGGCAGCGGCTTAACCCACTGAGCCACCCAGGCACCCGTTCTCAATCACATTTTTTAAAAACTCTGGAAAATAGCACAAATTTCTCTTGAATTTGCCACATCTTCATAGATTATATCTCCTTCACCAGCAGTGTACCATTCATCAAGGAATTAGTAAATATTACAGTATGTATTGGTTTGTCTTCTAACTGTGTGAATTCTACATCTCAAGTCTCACAAGTGTAAGTTAACAAGTACAAAGTTTACTCAATAATAGCTCTTAATTGTCCTGAAAATAAGGAAGGCTATAGTTTTGGCAGAAGTTAGAACTCTTATGTTTCAGTCACATCTTTGCCATTTAAAAGCCTTGTTTTTGTGAAACAGTATTCTTAATCTTCGTATTCTCATCTGGAAAAGAAAGAAAAGATACCTTTCTATTGTGACTCCTAATGCAGATCAAACTAAAAATGTTTGCTAAAATATAAGGCACAAAGCAGTTGTAAACACTAGGCAGTAAAATTTATGGATCTCCATATAATAGGCTCTGAGGAATTGTCACTTGCATGGAGCACACAGCTTTAAAGAAATTAAAAAACAAACAAACAAACAACCCCCCCCCCCCCCCCGTAACTCAGGGGTAAGAAATGCATTGTTTTTTAGAAGGATAGTTGCTCTTGTTGCTGTCTTCCAGGAAGTCAGCTCTTTCTTTAAGATGGAATTGTGTAAGCAGAATAAATGTGAACCCCTACTGTGCAATCATTCCATGTAAGGACTAAATTACTAGCTATAGAATAGTTAGCTACAGCAGAAGCTGGAATAAGAAATTATATGTATATTATTTGAAGATATGGATTAACCCTGTGTGCAATGAGCTCAGTGTCTGGAAGTGATCCACTAGAGCAATGCACAAGTTTTAGCCTGAGACTAATAACAGACAGCATGAAACTTGGAGAGTGAAATCTCTAAAAAATAAAATAGTATGATGCTGAATGGTTAAGGAAATATACGTGGATGTAGGAACAAAGAGAAAAGGAATTCATATCTTTAGAGATATTGAAAAAAAAAACCAACAGACTCATAGGTATAAAATGATTGGGTATGGAGAAACTCATGAGGAAATTTGAAATACCACCAAGATTCAGAGTAAAGACTGCAGAAACACAGTGGGCATAAGAAACAGCAGGAGAACCAAATTCTACTTCTTTATTATTATTATATATTTATCGAGAGAATAATGGTGTTAAAATTTGCTGCAAACTGTAGTCAAATATGTGTCCTTGTTAATCTACTATTTTATTAAATTATGCATAATTATCACTTTTTTAATACAAAGTAGACAATTCTAAACATGTTTCATCTAGAGTATAAGAATATAGATTTGGGTGACCTCTACTGATCAACTGCATGTTGGACTTGTATGGTTTTGGCTTGGATCATCTCAGATTTGTTTTACCTACAGATCTATCTACCTGGGTAATGTGAATGGTGTCTCCAAATGTAGCGATGACAAAAGCACTTTGAAAACTATAAAACATTACTTAAATATTATACTCATCTCTGGCTAACAAGAGTATTGACACATTTGGGGACTTAACAGCATACACACAAAATGACAAGCTTCTTCATTTTCATCCCTATTCAAAGTTCCCATAGATATATTCTAAAAATTTATTTATGTAAACACTATTTCAAACTCTTAATGGTGGCCCATTAACATTGTAAATAGGTGTAAGTTAAATTATGCTAGTATTCTTTTTAATTTATATTTTTGTGTGTATAAAATTATATTTAAAAAGATATAAATTAAACTAGAAAGACAAATATCAACAACCTAAAGATTAAACACAACATATTAAAATTCAGAAATATTCTGAAAAAAACTTACAAGATTTAAAAACACACAGGATAACCCCAAAAACAAAATACTAAGGTATAAATCTAACAAAATATGGGCAAGATATATATGAGGAAAACCATAAAATTCTGATGAATGAACTTGAAGAACTAAATAAATGAAGAGATATTCTATGTTCACGGGTAGAATGACTCAATATTACCAAGATGTCAGTTCTTTCCAGCTTATCGAGAGACTCAATGCAATCCCAATCAATATCCCTGTGAATTATTTTGTGTATATTAGCAAACTTATTCTAAGGTCTATATGGAGACGTAAAAGTCCCAGAATAGCCAACAAAGGGACAGATGTACCCCAATGTTTATAGTTGCATATCTACAATAGCCAAATTATGGACACAGCCCAAGGGTCCATTGATGAATAAAGAAGTGATATGTGTATATTAAATGGAATATTAGTCATAAAAAGAGCAAAATTTTGTCATTTGCAGAGACATGGATTGAGCTAGAGAGTATTATGCTAAGTGAAATAAATACCATATATTTTCATTTTTATGTGGAATTGAAGAAATAAGATAAATGAGCATAGGGGAAAAAAGAGAGATATAGGGAAACCAAGAAACACTCTTCACTATAGAGAACAAACTGATGGTTGCCAGAAGGGAGGTGGGTGGCAGGGTGGGTGAAATAGGTGATGGGGATTAAGGGAAGAGTGTTGTACAGAAGTGTTGAATCACTAAATTGTACACTTGAAACTAATGTCACACTGTATGTTAACTACCTGGAATTTAAATAAAAACTTTCAAAAAAATAAGAAAAAAAAAGAATTAAGCATAAAAATACCTCACAGTATTGAAAGAAGAAAAACACCATTGCAGGACTGATACCACCTGACTTACAGACTTACACTAAAACTACTGTAATCAAGACTTACAGTATTGGTGAAAGAATAGAAAGATCGATAGAATAAAGAGCCCAGAAACAGACTCCTAGAATTATCGCCAAATGATCTTTCACAAGGGAGCAAGGACAATATGATAGAGCAAAGATAGTTTCTTCAACAAATGATGCTGAAACATCATCCAAATACCAAAAAACAAATCTGGACACAGATCTTACATCCTTCACAAAATTAAGTCAAAATGTATTGTAGTTCTAAATGTGAAATACAAAATTGTAAAACTCCTAGAGAAAAGGAGAAAACTTGGATGATCTTGAGTACCATGAGTTTTTAGATACAACATCAAATTCATAATCCATAAAAGAAATGATAAATGAGCTAGATTTCATTAAAATTAAAAACTGCTGCCCTGCAAAAGATAATGTCAAAGGAAGCCACAGACTGGGGAAAAAATATTTGCAAAATACACATGTAATAAAGGACTGCTATTCAAAATATACAAAGAACTACTAAAACTCAACTATAAGAAAACAATTCATTTAAAATATAGGCCAAAGATCTTAAGAGACACCTCACGAAAGATATATAGATATGTAAAAGGTGTATGAAAAGATGTTTTATGTCTTATGTCATCAGGGGAATACAAATTAAAGCAACAGTGAGATATCAGTACACCTAATTAATGGTTAAGATCTGGAGCAATGATGACCCCAAATTCCGACAGGGATGACAGCAGCAGGAACTCTCATACACTGCGAGTAGAATGCAAAATGGGAAAGTCACTTTGAAAGACAGCACTTTCTTGCAAAACTGAACGTACTCTTACCATACAATCCAGCAATTGCATTCTGTGGTATTTACCAGGAACTGAAAATTTATATCCACACAAAAATCTTCATGTGAATGCTTACAGCAGCTTTATTCATAATTGTAAAAATGTGGAAGCAACCAAGATATCCTTTAGCATTGACTAGACAAAATAAATTTTGTACATCTAGATGATGGACTATTATTCAGTTCAGAGGAGAAATGATGTATCAAGCCATGGAAAAGCATGGGGGAAACTTAAATGCATATTACTAAGTGAAAAAAAAACAAACAGTCTGTAAAGGCCTCATACTGCATGATTCCAACTCTACAATGTTCTGGAAATGGTAAACTATTGAGAGAATAAAAACGTCAATGGACTGGTGATTCACAGACCTGTACCCCTGGGGATAAAAATATATGTCTATAAAAAATAAAAAATTAATAAAAAAAAGAAAAATTTACAATAAAAAAAAAGTCAATGGTTGCTAAGGAGTTTAGGGGTAAGGAAAGATGATTAGAAGGAGCACAAATGTTTAGGGCAGTGAAAATACTCTGTATGATATATAATTGTGGATACATGTATTAAACTTTTGTCCAAACTTACAGAACATACAAGAGTGAATCTTAACGTAAACCTTAGACTTTGGTTAATTATGATGGATCAGTGTAGGTTAATTCTTGGTAACAACAACAAAACATACATATACATATATACATATACATACACACACACACAAACCATTGTTAAGTGATGTTGCTAATGTGTCAAGAGGTATAATAAAAATCTCTTTACCTCCTTCTCAATTTTGCTATAAGCTTAAAACTGCTGTAAGAAATAAAGTCTTAAAAATACACTAGAAAACTAGAAGAGATGTCATTGAACATCAATCAAATTGTAGGTATGAGGGATGACTTCCTAAATGCTACATTCATGGAAAAAAAATTACTATTTTTTCCAAAAATGTTGACAAAAACTATAAGTTCCAAAATTCAATATACCATATTAAACTAAAAGTAAAACAAAAATACTAATATTCATTAAAAAGATACATATCTGAATTGTAAATGGTTTATTCAAATTGAAAGTAATTCCATAGATAAATTAATAAACAGGTAATTAACAAGCAAGAAAATGCAACTGACCTACATACAGAATAATGGTCAAGAAAATAATTGAAGAAATATAAATAGAAGTAAAACAGTCTGTTCTACCAAAATACTAAATGAAAGTCATTTTAAATTACTGTTATTCATGATTAAATTGTTGATTTTTGTGATGATACTGGAAACTGGAGAGAGAACAATGGAAATACTTTTGCTTCTATTAACTACTTTTGAGACTTCTTGGTTGTATAATAGACTATTTAGTAATAACTAATTGCCTAGATGTTGCACAATTGCACACTTTTCAAATCCTGAACAATACTTCCTTGGCACAAATAATTAAAAGTCTTTGAGAAATACAGTTAGATTACTGAAAGTAAAGTATCATTTACTAATACAATCTTTTGGATTTAACATGATAGCTTTTCTATTTGATCTCACAATTCTGTATTCAGGGTTTTCCCTCACATGACCCATGTGTATTTAACACTGCCAGTGAAGTCATTGGCTTAAAAAACCTTCTGAAAAATGTGCCTTTCAACAAACGTGCCAATATTTATAAGACTTAATTGTTTAAGAGATTTGAAGGATACCAATTTTATGACTGATGTTGGTCAACTGAAATTAAACTCAAATTATATATCTTTCATGAAGATAATTACAAGACACATTATTTATTGTTATTGATGTATACATATTACAATTATTCTATCTGTATAGATAGGAACTATAAAATTATTCCTTGAGAATTTCTTTTTCAAATAATATAGGGAAGTTTTTATCATTCGTATATTCAGAGGATATGAAAATATGTCTTGCATAATATATAGTAATATGCATTAAATATTTATCTAAAGAACTAACAACTAAAATTAAGATAATTTTCTTGTACTGTTAGTCATCAAAAAATAGTTTCAACTGAGCACACTTTTCAGACCTAGCTGTAATCTGATTTTCTTATTATGACGATCACTTACATAACTCCTCTCAAAAGCTTGCAGAAATGGCCAAGCTGAGGATATTTCTAATTAAATATCTGAAAGCTCTAACATATAACTGAGGGACAAATTAATAATACAGTAACAAATACAATTCTTAAAACAAAAGAATAAAATATTTCCATTGATATCACACAAATATAGAGTAGCAATATTAAAATTTGAATAACGGTGCTGAAGACATCTGAATACATGGAAAATAATTTTAAAACAGCATTTTCAGTAGGAGGTTTTTAAAAAGGTTTTTATTTATTTATTTATTTATTTATTTATTTGAGAGAGAGAGAGCACATGCACACGTGAGTGCAGGGAGGTGCCAAAGGGGAGGGTAAGTGGGAGAGGGGGAGAATCTCTAGCAGACTCCACACTGAGCGTGGAGCTGGATGTGGGGCTCTGTCTGATGACCCTAAGATCATGACCTGAGCTGAAACCAAGAGTCAGATGTTTAAGTGACTGAGCCACCCAGGTACCCTTCAGTAGGAGCTTTGACAAAAAGTGAAAGCATTGTTAAGTGCCATGGGACATATAATGAGGTTACAGAAGATTATGTTTCCTTAGTGGAAAGGGTATAGGCAGATACAAAAAAATATGGTAGGTCATTAAGAAATACATGATCATCTTCTCAAGGAACTTGACATTTCACAACACTTAAAATGACTAAAAAAACCAATGTTTCATTCATGGTTTGGAGAAGCACACTGCAGGATAGGGCAGAGAACCTTGCTTCTAGCAGTGGTATCAATTAACCAGAAGACTTTATATTGGCCAGAAAAATGCTTGAAAAATTAAAAATTAAAAATTAAAAGGGAGGGAATGTTTGATTAAAAGGTTAAAGATTTCAACTTCAGAATCTTGCTAACTCAGACAGTTTATTGGTGTCTGTTTAAAGGAAATAGGTCCATGTGAGAACCTGATCGGCTACTCATGAGCCTGTCAATGCAGCATTTGTTGGGGCTAGGGATTACGTGTGGAAGAGTCTATGGGGACCATGGGAAGTTTAAGCAGTTAAGACTAACTTGTTCTAAATTAACTCGCAGGACATGTATAAAAATAAAGCATCTTGACAATTTTTAGCACAAAATAGAGCTGTTTGGCAAGCAGAATAATAAATCCTCACATTCTTTCCCAATCTTAAAAGTCTGAAATGGATGCCAATTTGTAGGTAGAATACTTCTTGGTGATCATGAAATTAGATGCAAAGTGTTGGTTTGTTTTAATATTTAGGATATATGGATACACACATCACTACTATGCAAAGGTTCCTATCATGCCATCTCTTCTAGAAGAAGCTTGATACACTGAAACATTCCAATTTTTGGCTCAATTGTTTCCATGAAGAGCACTTTTCTTCTCTTATCATATATTCTATCCAGACAAGTTATAATGAACTTGATATGGCTCTTCAATTTACACTCTTTTACTTTAGTTACTATCCAGCAATCACTTTCTCCAATGTCCATCAGCAGCATAAGAGAAGATGACTCAAACTACTTGATTTCTTTAAATTAAGAGCCTTAAATTTAAGTCCAAAATAACTTACAGGGTTTCTTTTAGCTCAGTTGGTGGTTGTTCTTTAACAGGATAAGCCTGTTCATACATCAGGAGATTGCATGAAATTCTCAAATATGGGACTGACTGTAGTAAGAGTTTGTTAAGCCTTGGCTAATATTCCAAAATATTAAAATTTTCCAAACGAAAATAGGGTATTTATATGATCCTTTAATGAATAATGCCACTTCCTGATGGATTCTTAAAGTATGGGGTTTTTCATAGGCTATCAACCAACTTTACCAATATTAAAGAACACTTTTACAGTGCTAAGCTAACTTGCTAGCTACCAAACTTTAATATAAGTAAAATGCCAACTGTCCTTTCTCTCAAGAATGTCACCGTAGAGAGAAGAAACTAATACTCTAAGTAACTGAAGCCTGTCACTTGAGAATGTTGGCTCCTGTTCAGAAATTATCATTTCTTAGTCCATAAGAATAGTAATATATGTAATTTACTGCCAAAGTAATACAAGATCTTTGTAGAAAATTTAGAGCTACAGATAAGAAAATAAACATCTATCCAAAGCATTCACAATCCTTGTACCCTCAAGATAAGCACTGCATTTAGTTATATTTTTCCAGAATTATTTTTCTGAGACAGCTAAAAAATATAAAATAAAGCCTAAGCTCAAAAGCATGTAGCTTCTTTAATCAAAATGATATAATCTCATTATAAAAGGAAATTAAAAAGAAAACAGAAAAATACAGAGTATGTGGGGAAAAAAAACATAATTTAACAATACACACAAAAATTTCACTGTCCAGAAATACCTATAGTCAATATTTCCCAAAACTAATTTCAGACTACTCTCTTTACATGTGTACAGCTAAAAATAGAGATAAATATAACAACTATATAATTTTTTAAAATTAGAGTCATACTCTACATATTATCATAAAGTTTTGCTAAAATCACCATTAACTGAGTTTACCCAAAGAAAAAAGGAATTGAACTGCAGGAGTTTCTGAGCTTCAGGTACATTTTTCTTCTACCCCAGTTTATGGAAAAAAAAGATTAAAAATGTGAGTAGTTAATATTTTTAAAGTTACATGTTTCATCCCTTGTTGTGATGTGTTGAGGACATATCACCTATGTGCTATTCTTCACAGAAATCATTTGTCTTCACAGAAAACATCACCAAACACAATTGGAAGGTCATTCTATAAAATACATAACCAGTGCCCTCCAAAAATGTCAAGATCATGAAAGACAAAGAATAAGGAAGGAACTGCCATAGACCGGAAATGAAAGGTAAACTGATTGCAACAGTGGATCCTAGACTGAATTCTAGAAGAGAAAAAGGATTAACAGTGGCAAAATTGAAGACAACTGATTAAGGCCTATAGCTTAATTAAGAGTACTGTGTCAATGGTAATTCCTTAGTTCTGTTCACTGTACCATTGTTATGCAAGGTCTTAACATTTGTTAGGGTAAATCAAGGTGTAGGCCATCAGGGAACCCTCTGTACTTACAACTCTTCTGGAGTTCTAAAATTATATCAGAATTTAAAAGTTTCTAAAAATAGAAAAAAAAATTCTATTTCATTTTTAGACCATTTCTGCCAATTCCCAGCTTGGAGACTCATGAAAATTAGAATTGTTAAACTTCTAGTCCTGGTGATCACCAGATGCTGAGAGTTGTAATATTCTTTCCAAGCTTCAGAATATAATACTGTTCAGAGTTCTAATTTTAAATGGATTCAATGATCCCTAGTTTTTAAGTCACACCTTTTTTATTGTGTTCTTTGGTTCATTTTTTTTTGCTTAGATAATTTTCATTACCCAGTATCTTTCTTCAGGAAGGGTTTACAAGTACAAAGACTTGAAGTTCTTCTATATTTAAAAAGAACTATTTATCACTGTAGTAGCCCTGCTTGCTTTTCCTTAGAAGTTTGTCAACACTGCTCCAGTATTTCCTGGCATTGAATATTATGCTGGTCTTCTGTCACTTCATCTTCATTCAGTTGTTGGGTGAATATCATTCTCATGATGTTGCTGCTGCTGTGATTGTTACTTGTTTTATTCAGCAAGGCCAGGATTATGGATTCTATACTTTCTGAGTTCTTTAATATTTGGGAATAATTTACAATGTTTAAGTAGACATGATGTACGCGGATTAGAGCTTTCTCCCACTCAGCACCTTTGTAGATATTGCTTGATTATTCTGGTATTGATGGTTGCTATGGAAAAGTCTGAAATCACCTTGTTTTTTGTGGGTTTTGTGTTTTTTTTTTGGTTGTTGTTTGTTGGTTTTTTGTTTGTTTGTTTGTTTTTTGTTTGGTAATTTTTCTACCTGCTTGTTTGAGGATTACTTTATTTATCCTTGAAGTTCAATAATTAGCAAGAATATATCTTGGCATCGGTATATTCCAGAATAATTTCTGTGTTGTATAGATTTAGTCCTTTCTCATTTCAAGGAAATACTTTTTATATTTATAAATATGCTTTCTGTTTCATGTCAATGTTCATGTCCTCCCACGTATGTTAACTTTTCCCCATTTTTCCCCAATTATTTTCCTATTTTCTCTGTATTTATAGTGATTATTGCAAACTTTCTTGGAATGTATATATATTTTATTCATCTCTCCCTTGAAAGATTAATATTTATTTCTAGTTTTACAATGACAAAATTTTGCTTTTCTATGGTGGGGTGAATTTTCCTTAACTCTCTTTCCTGTTTATCTGCAATCTCTTCATATTCCCTTACAACCTAAGGTCTAAGGGGCGCCTGGGTGGCTCAGTTGTTAAGCATCTGCCTTTGGCTCAGTTCATGATCCCAGGATCCTGGGTTTGAGCCCCACATTGAGTACCTCATTGAGCTCCACGCTGGGATCCCAGGTCAGTTAGAAGCCTGGTTCTTCCTCTCCTACTCCCCCTGCTTGTGTTCCCTCTCTTGCTGTGTCTCTCTGTCAAATAAATAAATAAAATCTTGAAAGAAAAAAAGAACAATCTAGAGTCTAAGAGCCAACAATTTTATATTTCTCACTTTTATGCCACTGATATCTGCGTTGGGAGGATGGGAGTTTGGGTGTAGGGGGAGCAACTTATATGGATCATCTAAATTTTTGTTTGTAGGGTTAGAGAGCTGAGATGTCCTGGAAAATGCCCTTCTTTTCTTATTTTTTTTTAAAGATTTTTTATTTATTTATTTGACAGACAGAGATCACAAGTAGGCAGAGAGACAGGCAAAGAGAGAAGAGGAAGCAGGCTTCCTGCTGAGCAGAGAGCCCGATGCAGGGCTCGATCCCAGGACCCTAGGACCATGACCTGAGCCACTGAGCCACCCAGAGGCTTTGACCCACTGAGTCACCCAGGCACCCTCTTTCTTTTCTGATTTTTAAAAATATTTCATGTAAGTATTCATTTTTAATTAAGAGTATTATTTTTTCCCTAAGGATAGCAGTACTTGGGACACTTCCTACCAATTCATGTGGATCCTAAAAGATGAGACACCTCTAGTTAGTTTCTCCAACATTTAAAGACAACCTGTGATGGTAGAAAATTATTTCTGCTGAGATTTTCCTTTATTTTCCCTTAGATACCTAAGTCTCCTTTTATTTACATATTCCCAAATTGTGCATTATTGTTGAAAAATCTTAAAACACTCTAACATATTTTCCTAATATTGTGGTTAGGATTGAGGAAATTATTTTAGAGATAAAATACAACAGAATATCTTTAGCTACTCTTTTGTAAAAATTTATGTCATAAAATTATATGCATTTCATTTTTTAATACCTGCTGAGGGACTGTGTTGCCCTGTATTGTTGCTTTCATTTTTTTTTAATAATTTTTTATTTTTTATAAACATATATTTTTATCCCCAGGGGTACAGGTCTGTGAATCACCAGGTTTACACACT
>NC_081559.1:24059220-24064711 GCF_022355385.1 Mustela nigripes | reverse complement strand
GAATGGGTCAACCGGGAAATTAAAGAATTGAAAAAAATCATGGAAACAAATGATAATGAAAATACAACGGTTCAAAATCTGTGGGACACAACAAAGGCAGTCCTGAGAGGAAAATATATAGCGGTACAAGCCTTTCTCAAGAAACAAGAAAGGTCTCAGGTATACAATCTAACCCTACAACTAAAGGAGCTGGAGAAAGAACAAGAAAGAAACCCTAAGCCCAGCAGGAGAAGAGAAATCATAAAGATTGTTGCTTTCATTTTTAACCAGCAAAAGAAGAAAAATGTTATTTGATCCACCTTTATCTACAATATTCCTGAGTGGTTCTGCAATGTCTTCTCCTTCTCTAAATCATATTAATTGTTACAACATGTTGAAGCCATGTTAGCACCACGTTGATAGAAAGTATGCATTTAGGGGCAACTGGGTGGCTCAGTCAGTTAAGTGTTTACCTTTGGCTCAGGTCATGATCCTGGAGTCCCAGGATTGAGCCTCACATCAAGCTCCCTGCTCAGCAGGGAGTCTGTTCTTCTTCTGCCCCTCACCCTGCTCATGCTCCCTCTCTCTCACTCTCTCAAATAAATAAATAAAATCCTTACAAAAAAAGAAAGTATGCATTTAGAGTCATGAATTATCAATGAATCTTATAAGGAAAATTATTCATTGATAATATCTACATTTTCTGCATTTGTTTATTGTTTCTTTTTCAAAGATTTAAAATATGGCAATGATAGAGAAAAAGTAAAATGTTCATTTATGGTAAATTGGTAGCATGTAATAGACCCATAACTAAAATAGTATTTATTGGACATTGAACAGAAGGAAAAATCACTAAAGACTAAACCCATGAGAAAACACTTCATAAAAAGCATGACATATGCCTCAACCTCAAAATGGGGAAGGCTCTGGTTAGACAAATAAGAAGGTGGAGAGCATCCAAAGTGAGTGAGGAAATAGGCATTAAGTTTAAAAAGTGTTTGTGTTGGAGAAAGGGAGTATGCCAAGACCAAAAAAAAAAATTTTTTTGAAGATTTATTTATTAGCGAGAGATAATGAGTGCACAAACAGGGGAAGGGAAGAGGGGGAAACAGACTCCCCAAAGCAGGGAGTCCCATGTTAGGTTTGATCCCAGGATCCTGGGATCATGCCCTGAAGTGAAGCAGACTCTTTACCGACTGAGACTCCAAGGTGGCCCAGAAAATTGACCTAGATCAATTTGTAGAGGGCTTCAAATGTTATTCTAAGGAGCATCTTTTTTTTTTTTTTAATCGTAAATAACAGATTGTAACCAAGTGGTTGCACTGGAATATAACATAATAAAAAACAATGTTTCAAAATAACAAATCAAGGGCACCTGGGTGGCTCAATCAGTTAAGTATCTGACTCTTGGTTTGGCTCAGGTCATGATCACATGGGTTGTGAGACTGAGTGCACGTCCTGCTCCATGCTTCTTGGGGAATCTGCTTAAAGTTTCTCTCCCTCTGCCCCACCCCTCAAATAAATGAATAAATCTTTAAAAAAATAAAATAATCAAATCAGTCATGGCTAGACAATAAGGGTTTGAGAGAGGCAGGCAGAAAAATAAGGCAATTTGTGCCATGATCCATAAATGAGATCATCAAATCCAAAAGCAGCAACTAGACCATTAGTATGATGACAACTATTTCTCAGTGCCACAAGTTGTTAGAAATACAGAAGTAAAGCGTATGGTTACCAGTTTTTCTAGTACATAAGAAAATGTTAGGTGAAAAGGTATCTGGGATATTATCATAATCTGAGAGGATCAGAGAAAGAAGCCCTTAAAAGTGACTTTGAAAACTCAGGGCTAAGGTTTGAATGTTTTGAATGTTTGTGTTCCTTCTACCCCTAAAATTCATATGTTGAGTCCTCATCTCCAATGTGATAGTATTTGAAGATGTGGCTTTTAGGAAGTAGTTAGTTACCAAGGGTGGAGCCCTCATGATGAGATTAGAGCCTTTTTAAGAAGAAACACTAAAGAGCTGGTTTCCTCTCTTTGCTCTACCATGTGAGAATACAATGAAAAGACAGTCATCTGCAAACCAGAAAGTGTGCTCTCACCCAGACACCTAATTTACCAGCATATTGATCTTGGACTTCCAAGCTTCCAAAACTGTGAGAAAAGTTTAAACCACCCAATCTATGGTAATTTGTTATAGCAGAATGAAAATGACTAAGACCCTTAGCCCTGAAAGTAGATTGAGAGCCATATAAAGAACAAAGGGAAAGAAGGAAGAGTTTGGAGAACAATCCAAGCAGAAGAATAAACCATGTAAAGACCCCGATGTGCTTGATAAATACCAGTTTTCTGGAATTTTTTTATAATGTCCAAGAGCTTTTGATGAGCAAAATGACTGAAAAGACTAAATTATGGTGGAACTGAGCAAACGTGGGCAGCATTATCTTGCTAAGCATGTTTTCTCTTCTGTAAGAATTAAATGCATTATAAAGTTATCAGAATAAAAACAATTTTTATAAATGGGGTGCTTAAAATCTCTTTGAAGTCTATTAACGAGTTAAATGACACATGGCATGACAACAGAGCATGACCCCCAACACTGAAATTATGGAAAGGCAAAAAAAACTATGTCATTTACAAATGCATTCCAAGGCAGTGGCATTTTGACAACAAACAAAGCCAGCCAATAACCATAATGAAGATCAGATTAGTATGGGAAAGAGCTATTTAGATGGAGAAAGGGGGGGGAGAGGGAAAAAGTAAACATTTTAATCAAATCCAATACTTTGTTATTGATTTCTTTTTGCCAGACATACCTTGTAGAATACTTATAATGCTTTTGACATTGAGATATCTGGCCAAAGCTATTGGATTCGTCAAGGTAAAAAGCTCAGTTCCTGGTGTAATCTCTTATATTTCATTTATATGTGATTTATTCCTCTAGCCACAAGAAGGCTCTTATTATTGACAAAATAAGTAAACTTGAATCCCAAAGGGAATCTGATGTCCACTTACACAAAATAGGTTTGTAAAGTGTGGGTAGCAGCCAAGAAAAGGACTCAAAAACATGAAGATCATGGGTTTCTCTTCTTTCCTTTTTTCTTTTTCTTTCTTTTTTCTTTTATTTTCCTTTCTTCTTCTTCTTATTTATTTATCTATCTATCTATTTATTTATTTATTTTTGGTTTTGGTGCACAGTCAATACTAGTCAGATTTTCTGTCCTTTTATGTGCTAGCCAATTCTGTTATCCTTTAAGCTTCAAATTACGAAAAACTACATTTCTACATTTCAAATGAGAGTTTTGTTCTTCAAAAAAATGTGGTGTCATTTACTGCCATTAAGTCTGCACCTGCTTGTAGTTGGATACTTTTGTACAACATCAAATCTGCAAAGCTTTTTAAAGTAAACTCTACTGTGGTATTTTCTTAGTTGGTTCATCAACGTTAGGACAATTGTCAAAAATATCTTGACAAGGTTTAAAGCTGTCTTGCTTAATATTCTCAATAAGATTTCAGATCAGGCTCAGATATCACAGCTTCCCAAATGTTTCAAAATAATATCCTGGTTAATATTTAATGTAATTACAGTAGGTCTTATTGAGTTTTGTGTCATCAAAGACATCAAATACATGGAGAAAAATGAATTTATAGTGATAATAAAATAAAATTTGAACAATTTCTAATGAATACACATCAGACCATTTTTATTTAGTGTCAAAAATGATGGGTAGGGAAGAAATTTAAGATATAGGTCTTGGTTCTTACACATTTGGTTTTATTCTGGAGGTGGTATTTAGTATGCAGACCCCTAGAAAAGTCAGCACTCGAAGTACCTCATTCTTCAGAGTCCAGTCCCTTTTGTTTTAAATATAAGTTCCAGAAGTGTCAAATAAAAAGTTTCAGTGTTAAATTGGTGAGAGGAATAACTAAGGTTGACTCTAATTCACTGAAACCTCAAAGTTCAACAATGATTTATAATTGTTAAATACAAGAGACATATTCATTGCATATCTTATTTCACGAGTTGGTGGTGTTGACCTTGTAATTTAGCCCTCTTTCATGCATCTCTTCTTGCCTGGCTTCCTCAGATCCATTCTGTTCTTATTTCCTGCTTTTTTGAACCTTCTTCATGGACTCTATCTTATCTCTTCTGCTCATTTCACACATTCTGATTCAATTTGTTCATCTAACCCTGTTTGACCCCTCTGCCTCCCAAATATGGGGGTGTCATATAATTTATGACTCAAATTGGAACAGTATTTGCAGTAAGAGGGGGGTACTATTATGGAAAATTCTATAAGGAAAATTTTCTAAAAGGATAATAGGAATAAACTGGAACTTTTCTGAACAAACCAGGATCCATGGCCATCTCAACCATCTACAATGATGGAAGACAAAAATGGTTTCAATTCTCTACCTCTTCCCATATTCAAGACTTGACCCTGTAACTCTGTTAGAATCCACCTTCTCCCACTCTGGGCTCTGTCCAGTAGAATAAGAAGGAAATAATATTGTGTCCATTCCAGCTTAATCTTCAAGAGAATGCAAACACATCTCTTGATTTTCTGGCAGAGCTAAACTTTCTTATCCTTGTGCCTGAGCCTCTGTGTGAGAACACACCCAGCCTAGCCTGTGGGAGTAATGTGAGAGGCATGTAGAGGGTGAAATAGGTGGGAGATTTTGAAGGCACTCCAGCTGACACCATCAGAAGCTGAGTCATCCAGCTGACGTGGCCTAAAAACGGATATGTGAAGAAACCCAGATGAGAGAAAAGATATTCCCACAGAAGAGCAATACTGCTGACCTACAAAATTATGAATTGAATGAGTAATTTTTATAACAAGTTAAATGAGTAAGCTCATAAATCAAGTTTTCCAAGTTAAAACTCTGGGACCATATTAAATTCTCACTCTTTTCTGATTCCAATAAGTGGGGTTATTCTTATTGAGTCTACCTTTTATATATCTTTATATAGGTCACTGTTTTCTTTTATCACCACTCACTGGACCTTGGCTCTCAGTCAGGGCTCTTGTAAGAGAATTAAGCACTAATGGTATTTAAAAAAAAATAGACCCTCACTAACAAGGATGCCAACCAAATTAAAAAAGGAGGGAGTGTATATATATATATATATATATATATATATATATATATATATTTAAAGATTTTATTTATTTATTTGACAAAGAAAGATCACAATTAGGCAGAGAGGCAAGCAGAGAGAGAGAGGAAGGAGCAGGCTCCCCCCGAGTGGAGAGCCCAATGCCAGACTCGATTCCAGAATCCTGAGATCATGACCCGAGCCAAAAGCAGAGGCTTAACCCACTGAGCCACCCAGGTGCCCCAAAACATTTTTATTTAATATTTAATATATTAGTACATATTTACATATATATATACTATACTATATAGTATACTAGTTTTTATTTGATGTCATTTATATATATAATATATAAGTATTATATATTTATAATATTTATATATATAAATTATTTATATATTTATATTTATTTA